>NC_068356.1:153737925-153930269 GCF_020536995.1 Dreissena polymorpha | reverse complement strand
GACAGAACAGACAGACAGACAGACAGACAGACAGACAGACAGACAGACAGACAGACAGACAGACAGACAGACAGATAGAGAGACAGAGACAGAGAGAGAGACACAGAGAGAGAGAGAAGAGAGAGCGACAGAGACAGAGAGAGAGACAGAGAGAGAGAGAGACAGAGAGACAGACAGACAGTCAGAGTCTCCAATAAGATTGTATATCACATTCGTCGTCATTTAAATGTATGTAGATATAATGCGGGTCATACTTGGTCAGAAAATACACCCCGAGTCATAACTCTTATCTGATCTGATATTATTTTTTTTTAGTTACGATCGTTTTTAATCAACGATTACCAATAAACATCAACAACGTATATCATTCTTTAAAGGAGTCTTTTCACGTTTTGGTTAATGGACAAAATTAAGTAAAAAATGTTTCAGAATCGCAAATTTTTGTTGTAGGTATGATATTTGTAAGGAAACAGTAATACTGAACATTAATCATGCTCTAACATATCCATTATATGCATCTTTTGACGATTTAAAAACCTGAAAATTATATAGCGTTGCAACGCGAAACGATTGAATAATTCATCCACAAATGTACGGAAGCATACGATCACAACCAATTTGGAAAGGCGAGGACCATTATAAGTTGTGACATGATGGAGTTTGTAAAAGCAAATCGATCTAGTTTGCTCGTGTGACGAGCAAATATCCATCCAATTAGAAATATAATGTATATAATGACCATTTGTGTAGACAGTTACTCTGATTCTCATTTAATTAGAATAAATAAGATAAAACCCATTAATAAGCCCAGATCAGTATGATTAAACATTTGACAGAAGGGATTACCGCTGATAATATGGTTTGCTCTCCTACCTAACGATTTGTTTCTCAGTGTAATGTAACCCTTTCTTTCGGCCGGTTTCTGATCAAACGTCGAGATGATATAGATCGTGCGAGAAAACGCGATACAACAATAGCGTCAATTAAAAACAAAGCGAAAACTACTTTTCTTCACATAAAATGCAGCAGCCACAGAGATTTCCGACCCAGGGACAACCGATGAGACCCTACCCTCAGGCTGGATATTCTCCCGTAAGTTGCGTGTTGCTAAGTGTTTTCTTAGTAAAAATATAATGCCGTTTAGTTTTAATGGGTAGAATTTGTGTTCGTACACAATAGTGTTCGTACCTTCGTCGATAAATATATATTTCAATATCCTAGCCGAAGCGTTACCAGTTTCCGATAATTTAAAAATAAAACTCACCTTAAAAAGTTTTATGTGTTTATTGTCGTCTTTTCTGACACTGCATCATCAAGATGAATGTTCAAAGTGTAATTAACAGCGAAAATGGGGAACAAACGAGCCAAAATAATGGAAGTTAACAATAAAAACAAACGGACATCAAAAACTGTAAAACAGAATCGGTTTCCGATAGTTCCATGAATAGTCATATCGTGACATCATTTCAAGAACTGACTTACAAAACAGCGGTGCAAATGCACTATCATTATAGACAAATTCAATTAAGAAACAATATTCATTGAAATAGCAACTATAAAACAAACAAAAAAACTTAATTTAACAACATGGGCATTTTAAGTGTTTCTCTGGACTACTCTGACTGGTGTGCAGTATTTAAGGTGTCCAGTGTTGGCATACATCACATTGCGCCCATGTGTAAATTGCAAGAGACTGTCCATCTTTTGAAGTGCAGTAGTACTTCTTGCACACGCAACATTTCTCATTGTCCGTCACATCGTCATCTTCAGACATGGGAGTCATCATCACAGGTCAGTATTGCACATGATGGTCCTGCTACTGGACTGCCTGTAGTCGTTGCTTTGCCAGCGGTCGATGGGCGGGTGGCAGACTCGGCAATGTATTGAATATTTGTCTTCTGTTATAGCTTTGCCACCAACATTGTACCTTGTGGATATTTTGTCGTGGTTTTTACACTTTATTCGAAACTGCATTGGGGAAGTCACTGAAAAACTTTTCACCGTCGTTTATGTCAGATTCATGTTGGATAATGTTATCAGCATCAGAAGCCAGCTTTTCGCAGGTGGTTGCATACAGCTCTGAAGGTGCTATGGCATCGCCTTGTCTAGTCACCGCGTCAATGGCATTCTGCAACGGATAAATTTCTGTCTTCCTGAACGATGCTTGCAAGTTGACAGGCGACAGAGCTACAGTGTATGCTTTGCACGCCAATTTGCACACATCGTACTGGGTAACACATTGGTGGTGTAGTCTTGGAGTATGTTAAACATAACAGTGATAACTGGTTGTATTTCTTTTGGAATGGACCGAAACAACCGACATCCATGGGCTGTTAAATATGGGAACAGTGAGGTGGTAGAACGAATAGTACTACTCTGTTCTCTTTTGCCCATTCAATGAGTTTGATGGAGATTTGACTCTTGTGACCATCGTACAACACCAATGTGGTGTCTTCTTGGTTATCTCCCATGGCATATTTCAAGAAGTGGGTCTTCATATACATGTAGCAAAGAAACACTATGCTGTTTGACCAACCAGATTGCGTCATCATGCCTTCAGCCCCTTCACTTTTTCCGACCATAAGCTCCGTTAGCATCTGTCGACTGAAAAATACAAAGAATGGTGGTATCTAGGAACCAAGGGCATTTCCTCCGCCGATCACTGTCACTGTTTTTGATCGTTCAGCCATCACCACTTAAGGACGTGCGTCGAAGTTTACAATGTTTGGTGGTCTATATTCGGTATTGATGCTCTTTTCGTCGATGTTGTACACAAGGTGAGGTTTGTTGTGCAACTCGTACTTGTCGAGGATATTTTTCAGTTCTTCAAATTAGTTCAGGATCACCTCCTTAGAAGCACACCTCGCTCGTTGTTCAGAAAGTCCGGATGGCTTAACACTTGACTTTGAGTTCTGGCCACCTGCCCATGATGCCATAGAACCATTTGAGACTGAGGGGTTTCTCTTCTTTCCCCATTTTTCAAGGTAAACTGCGAAGTCGGACGCCTTGTTGCAGATTTCAGGGCGAGTGTATCCATAACGACACATGCTAGGCCTTTCACATGCTCGACCAGTAGCTGTTCCTCACTGAGACTGAGCACCGGCGGGGGTCCATTTTTCACGGTATCAACCCACACTCTGCTGTCTACGTGAACGTGCAACGTGGTAAGAGGCACTCCATACATCTTAGAAGCCCTATAGATGGGGATGTTATCCTGTTTAACGGCCATGTATGCCCTAGTTAGAGTTGTTGGTGAATACAAACGCCGTCTTGCATGCGTGGGTCCCCGGATAGTCGGAGGTTTAAGCTTTAAACAAAATGATCGTGCCCTCTGTTTTTGCCTTTGCTGTATACCCAGCAGAGTAGCAGTATGTGTTGTATGATTAATCAATGTATTGATGTCAATTTACATAACTAAAACCATATTATGAACAATTGAAATCCATTCAGATATAATAAGTCTAAGCAGAACATGTTAACTTATAACGTGTTTCCAGTAGGGTGTAGTATTTTCAATAATCATTGAGGAACTTTACCCGTAACGTTACAGTGGGCGGAGTTTACGGAACAAAACGTGGCTGTCGTATTGAGCGTTCATAGGTAATTGATGTGTTGAGACCTTGTTTACTATGTTTCAAAAAATGTATGTAGCAGAGACCAGTTAAAAACTTATACACTTGTAATAAGTAACTTTTTCACGAAAAAATTGTTGAGATACAAAAAATCGCCAATGTTGAACGCAATTGCTTGCAAGTTGTTTACCTGTGACGTCATGTAGTAAACAAAAACACGCGTAATATCGGAACCTATCGGAAATAGGTGTCTATCGGAAACAGGTAACGGCACGATACTCATGTATCAGACAAAATTAGAAGCATGATAATAGGTGCTACCTAATTTACGGGCAAAAGCTTATTTGATAACCATGTTATGTAATAAAAGTTTGGACATTATTGTGTACAAAACATAATAATTGTTTCAATTTAAAAATAATGCATCCAAACATTCAAATCTTATTTTTTTGTTGGATGAAGCATTTTACATCTTCCAAGCTTTTAGATCAAATATTTTATAAGTGTGTGCTAATTAAGCGAAGCTTAATAACTGTTTAAGTTTATAGAAAAATATGTTTAGACAGTGCATCAAACTTTGAAATTGATTTTGGTTTAATGTCTATTGCAAACCAGACAGTTCTCTCCTTTTTCGGTGTGACATCACGATAACTAGGTCACTCACGCGAGTAATTAATGCTATTGCAGCGGTATGAAGCTATAGGCTTTGGGCGGTTAAACATGATGTAAATAAACAAATTCGACATGGATTTCACTGGAATTATATTTATCTATGAAGGTAAATTGTTTGTTGTTGCATTGTTTGAATTATTTAAGAAATTCTTTTAAAGGTTTTCTAACATACAAATAATTGGTCTCTGAAGGATATTAATTGTTGGAAAAGTGTTTCAACTTTTCTTAAAAGCTAGTTGCCCAATCAGACCACCAGCTGTTGAAATTGACTTGCCAGGGCCTAATTCTACTTGTTATCACCTGGGGCGAACAGGCAACCTATATAATTTTTATCCCTGTTTAAATTGATCTGAGTAGTTGTCTCTTACCTCTGATTTAGGGCCCATGCTGTCATTCAGCATCAGGTATGTATGCAAATATTGAAAATTTGGTTTAACAAAATTAATTATCTTGTTAAGCATAGAAATGGCAGCTATCCACTCCCGTTTCTTTAAGCTTAAAGAGTCCCCTGAGTCCGTCCAAACAGACACAAAACTTAATTCACAAAACACTGGAGCATTTTAAGACATGGAAACTGAATAACTATTGGCTCCTCTATGACAATTTAACAACATTAATGTTGGCTATGCATTGAGGTGCAGAATGAAAACACATTTACATGCACTGTTGTCTGCAATAAAAAAGATCTGTTGACAAAAAATGTCTTAATGTAAGAGTTTTGAAGTAAAGATAAGTCATATTTGTGATGTAGTTCTGCATACATGTAGATATGGGGAATTTGTTTGCAATGTATGCGGTAAATGAAATGTGCTCATATTCAACATGCCATTGATATACATGTATAGTGTTTAAAATGTGCTCCTGATGATGTGATTGCCTTTTGTGATTTGTTATTCATGAAATGTGGTGAGAACATTAAATTTTGTTTTTATAATATTTCAGCTAGGTATGAAAATGGTTCCAGTGCTTGGCTAGGACATTTTGTTCCAATTATATCTCAGCAGAGTTTGAAAATGGTTCCAGTTTCTTGAAAATATTGCCGCCAGGTGGTGGGGCAGTTTGATTATATGGCTTTGAGAAAGCCTTGTTTACACTCTAGAAATCACTTTTATAGTCATAAAACTTGGTCAGGGGTCGTATTCCAGAAGCATCTTAAGTTAAATTTTATTCTTATCCTTAAATTGGGAAATTTTCTTAAGTGTTTCATTTCATATTGCAATAGATTGGCATCAATACAGGGGACAAAAATTCCACTCGTCCACTCGTATTGACGAGTGAAATCTTGAAAGGACGAGTGAATTTCCCTAAAGCTCTCGTCCTACAGGACGAGTGAAAAAAAGCTGATGTTAAAAATGAATTTTCTGACCAGTAAGACTATTTTTCATTTAATAAAATCATTTTCTAAAAGCATATCTATTCCGAAAGTAGAATGCAAATGAACCGGAAATTGTAATTGTAAATTTTATACAGCAGGTGCGTGTTGTTATGCGAGACTTGTGTCCCGAGTAAATATTGGCTTTTTGGTGTAAGCTTTGCGCGTACATGTTGACAGGGAACCATGCGACTGCAGTCACTGTTAGTATTGACTTTTAAAGAATTATTTAAGCGCGAAGTACGGTTTTAAACCAGATTTAAACCAGTCTGAATTTCGTTTGAAAAATGTCTGCCATACGAGCGTTCTTAAAAGGGGGCGGGGGCGATGTTCAAACGTCCGAAATGGAAAGCACGCGAGCATTAGAAAAAAATATTTATTTTGTGTTCCTCATAAATAAAGTAACTTATTTCACTGCTTAGCAGTGATATACTTTAGGAAATTTTATAAGTCATATCAGCCCTTTGCAATCTTTATTTCACACATATTTGAAGGACGAGTGCGTGTGTTTGCAGGACGAGTGAAAATTTTAATGCACTCGTCCTGCAGGACGAGTGCAGTTTATGAATATTTTTGTCCCCTGCAATATATACATTTAAATAACATCATCATGCCAATGTTATTTCAGGAATACCAAAAAACATGTGTTTCCTTATTTAGTAAAGGAATAAAAAACATTGTAATTTTTAACTTAAGTGAAAATATTTTAGAAATGACTTAAGATGTGCCTGGAATACGACCCCAGAACATTGTTAGCTCACCTGAGAATAATGTGCTCACAGTGAGCTTTTGTGATCGCCTTTTGTCTGCCGTGCGTTGTGGGGTGTCAACATTTGCCTTCATGAAACTTAGTCAGAATATTTGTTGTAATGATCTCTTGGATGAGATCACAAATGGTTCTAGATGGTTGAAAAACATGGCTGCTAACACTCTAAAAGTCACATTTATAGTCCTGTCTTTATTGAACTTGGTCAATTATATTAACAATATATAATAATAACAATTATAGTAACATAATAAACATCAACAACAAAGTGTTTAAGCTCGCACCTATATGATAGCTTAAAATTGAGTCAAGTTATTATTATGGCACTTCAGTGTTGTTTCTTTCTTTCAAATTTGGGTCCGCTAGGGGGACCCATTCTCTATAGGAAAAAGACATGTTTTGCCCGAATGGGACCTTAAAATTTCCAATAAAAGGTTTCCAAATTTTTTTATTTTTTTTTAAATATGTCTAAACATGTTATTCATCCCCAAATCCAGCTCTATAAGTTGAACCTTAGAAAATATAATATTGAAATCACTTTTATTATTAATTTAAAAGTATTTGTAACCATAAAATCAACATTAATTACTCAATTATAGTCAAATGACGCAATATTACCCAATCCAAAAGAACCCGGTCCCATTCCCAAAATGGTGAAAAAACCCACTGCATTTACAAAGTCTTATATACAAGTCTCATATCTACAGTTATATAATTATACAAGTTTCATTTGTCACTGTGAGAATTATCCAACTTATCCATTTCTTTAACACCCAACAGTATGTGAAAATGTGATGAACGGTAGTGAAACATGTGACAAACAGTATGTGAAAATATTATTAATGATATGTGAAAAAATATGATGAATGGTATGTGAAAAATGTGATGAACAGTATGTGAACAATTTGATACATGGTATGTGCAAAATATTATAATGATGATGGTGATGATGATGATGATAACTGCACCACTAGGAACCAGCCCAGTGCTCAGTGGATGACAGAGTACAAGATGACATCACCCTGTGCCAACTGTGTTTTAATGACATGTTGCAGCTCAGTCAATATTTGTTCAGGTTTGAAGGGTTTTTTACTGCTCTGAGTGCTCTCCCTTGCTCAGAAATTGACTTAATTATAAGTATCAGGTGTATGAAATTTCTCCATTTGTCTGGTAATTTTTTTTTTCGTCAAGCCTAATTTGGCAAACAATGTACATGCATGTGAGGTTGCTGGAATTGAACTTTGTGGGAGTCTAAAGGTCAGCGTCGCATCATCTTGTTCTAGTATAAGCTTTAATGCATGTGCAAAACGAATTGTTCCAGATTAGATAGTGCGGCCTGCTCATCTGGGGCGTTAACCCTTTGAGTCTTGTTCTGAGAAAACTGGGCATAATGCATGTGTGTAAAGTGTTGTCCCAGATTAGCCTGTGCAATCTGCACAGGCTAATCAGGGACTACACTTTCCGCTTTTATGACATTTTCAGTTTAAATAAAGTCTCTTCTTAGCAAAAATCCAATTTAGGCGGAAAAACACTTTATGCACATGCACTGAGCCCATTTTTCCCAGAGCACGGTCTCCTTGTATTGTTACTACATGTACAATGTCATTCAATAACAGAGTCTTTGAGTCTAATTTGATGGGTATTTGCGGTAGTGAGGTGCCATGGGACCCCATGGTTCATCATGGAATCACCTCAAATGGAAAATAGTTGGGACGCAGGTTAAATTTCACTTTTCCGTTGAAATCCGGCTGAACTTTGGTGAAAGTTGCAGCTAATACATGTGCACCTCTTCAATAAATAGGCCTAACAAATGAATAGAAAGTATGGGAAACAAAAGTTCATCGTGGGATCACCTCCAATGGAAAATAGTTGGGACACAAGTTTAACTTCACATGTCCGTTCAAATCTGGTGTAAACATTGGTGGAAGTCGCAGGGTGTACCTCTTCAGTAAAGAGGCAAAGCAGATTAGCAGAATGTCTTGAGCCATGTGCTGACCGAGGCATGGTCGCTTCCCGCGGGCGAATGGAATAAATGGCATCTTGTTGAATATATGTTGTGTGGGAAGTAAATGACCTTTAATGAAGAAACAAACAACCGAATTGGCACTGTTTGAATCAAAATAAGTGGACGATATTGATTTCTGATCAACAACAAAAAAATCAATGCTTATATTATAGTCAACAGAACAATTAAACGCTAGGTGGAATTTGATAACATACTGGAAATAATTATCCAGAAAAGCAACCAATTATTATAAAATGCTGGTCCTCAAATAAACACACAACTTGAAGCAAAATATTCACAGAAAGAGCAATTTTTTAGAATTTTCTAATTACCATTTCTTTGGACGTAGTTTAGATAAATTAATTATTCAAACTGATCTGAGCAGGGTGTAATGAGATCGTTGAGATATTATCAAAACATTTAAAACTTCTTTTAGTTGAAATGTTTGTTGAGGTTAATTGCTACCTTTATGGTCCAGGAAACGCTCCGGCTTGAACTGGAAAGGCTCAGGCCAATGGGTCGCATCATGATGAACATTCCACTGGTTGGGCATGATGACTGTTCCTGTGAACACAAAGTGTTTATGTGAACTGTATTAGCTTATATTCACAAATACTAGAGTGCCTGACATTTTGAAAGAGATGGCTTTAACAAATTGGGCCGTGCTCTGGGAAAGGGGGCTTAACACATGTGTGTGTTAAGTGTCATCTAAGGTTAGCCCGTGCAGTCCGCACAGGCTAATCAGGGACAACAAGGACAACAATTTTCACCTTAACAGGATTTTGGCTAAGAACAGACCTCCTTCAAAAAAAGATACCATTCAAGCGGAATGTGTTGTCCCTGATTAGCATGTGCGGACTGCACAGGTTGATCTGGAACAACACTTTATTCATAGGCATTTAGCCAAGTGTGCGGACTGCACAGGTTGATCTGGGACGACACTTTATTCATAGGCATTTAGCCAAGTGTACGGACTTCACAGGTTGATCTGGGACGACACTTTATTCATAGGCATTTAGCCAAGTGTGCGGACTGCACAGGTTGATCTGGAACGACACTTTATTCATAGGCATTTAGCCAAGTGTGTGGACTGCACAGGTTGATCTGGGGTGACACTTTATTCATAGGCATTAAGCCAAGTTTTCACAGAACGAGGCTCATCTGAATTCAAATTGGTTTTGTCCATGCTGCTGTTTGGGCTGGATTGCTGTTCTTCCCAAGTATAAGGTGTTTGATTATGATGCGGAAAAATCAAATGATAAAATTCTACATTGACAGGAAAGAAATTCTATTCAATTTCCTGTACAATACCTTTAACACTAAACATTACTATAAAGCTGGGATGACACATTGATATAGACAATGGAAAATATTGAGGGGTCATCAATTTTCAAAGTATGCTACAAGTACATGTTTTTGAAAAAAAAAATGTCAATATGGTCTCATCTCTTTTATTATACTTTCATAGAACGTTTAATAACGCATTGTGTGATTACTGATATGATAAATAACCAGTCCATTTAATTCTTTATTTATGAATCTTTACTCAAAAATGAAATATACCACAGTAACCACTATAGCTGTGTTATAATACATTTTTAATGTTGTTTGCCAGAGTTTGTTCCCTTTGATTGAATTTGATAAAGTGCTTGCATTGAAATAAATTATCAGACTAGGAAATCTTTGTTTATTCATTGCTATTTATTGCTTAGCTTATTATTGTTTCTCTTAGATTGTTTGGCTTAATATTCTTTTTTGTTCTTAAAAGACTTCTTGCCCTTTGATTCATTTGCATATGAATTCTATTGCAGTGGTATTTGAAAAGTTTCACTGTGCTTTACAGCAAGAAGGGTTTATCATGACAAGGCTATGGTTTTTTTCAACATTTTTCTTTTAATATTTTTTGTAGTGGGTCTTTTTGGTCTTATTTGTTGCTAAAATGTGGCCCCATTTCCAATGTCAAAGAGTATTTATTTTGAACAAATGGCTGCCTAAAATGCCCAATTGAAGATTTAAAAAAAAAATCAAGCTGTACAAGTTAAACCTTAGTTACTTATAAGTAAGTAGAATAGTTAAAACACATATATTTTCACTTTAAAAGTATTTGTAAGCCAAAATACAACAACACCAATTTCCACATTTTTGTGAAAAAAACTCTTATTTTTCCTTTTCCAAAGTGTTCAGGCCTCGTTAACAGTTGGTGGAAAAAAGGCTGATAAGCTTCCATAGAAAATCACGATTGTTTGCACTGATTGGCTAGTGAGGCTCTGCTTATTTCCTTTCCTTTGTATAACAGTGGTTTCTACCTTTCAATGGCCATCATTCAATATATATGTGCATACCTCTGGGAATCCTGTACCCGCCTATCTCTATGTCTCTGGTGGCCTGGCGGGGGAGTCCCACAGCGATTGGAGTGACGAGACGCAGGCATTCCAGGATTGTGGCCCCTGAAGAGACGTAAAATGACATGAAGTGAGCCGCGTTCTGGGAAAACTGGTCTTAATGCATGTGCATAAAGTGTCGTCCTAGATATGCCTATGCACAGGTTAATCATGGACGACACTTTCTGTTTTGAAGGTGTTTTTCGTTTAAGGGTAGACACTTCCTCGCGAAAAACATGTCTAGGCGGAAATTGTCGTCCCTGATTAGCCTGCACAGACTGCTCAGGCTAATCTGGAACTAAGCTTAATGCACATGCGTTAAGCCCGGTTTTCCAAGAACAAGGCAAAAGTGATAAAAAATAGCAAAGTCTCCAAGCCTGTATCTGAACATTTTGAGCCAGGCTATGCTTGGTTATGTTCACACCGCTTTATATAAGGTGGTTTACTATATATTGCTTAGTGTGATGTATTGATGTAAAAATTCCGGCTTGTTTGATCGAACTGTATCCAGACATCAGCTGGGTTTATTCAATCTTCTCAAGATATTCATTTTTTATGTGGCCATACTTTGGTTGAATCATGGTTTTCATCGCTATCAGAGTTATGGGCCTTGGTCAGTGACTTTTACAGTGAGTGCGGTAATTTGTTACATGGGGATTACTTGTATAGTGAAGGTCCTACAGAGTTATTGGTTTGGTCGGTGATTGTTCTATGGTAGGTGTGGTTAATTGCTACATGGAGCTTACTTGTGTAGTTAAGGTCCTATGGAGTTATTGGTTTTGTAGGTTACTGTTTTAAAGTGGGTGCGGTTAATTGCTACATGGACTTACTTGTGTAGTGAAGGGCCTGTTTCGACTGCAGGATGTCGGCGTCTGGGTCAGTGATGACGGTGTCAACCTCTTCCTGTATCCGACACTGAACATCAGGGTTGAGGGAGAGGTGCAGCATCATCCACAGTGTCATATCCACGGTTGTGTCACAGCCTGACACATAAACACTGGTTTTGTATTTGCGCCAAGAGTTGTCCTATATTAGCCTGTGCAGTACAACACTCTCTGGCTAAACTGGATTTTATATTAAAAATACTTTCTATAAACTAAAAATACCATAAAGCAGAAAGTGTTGTCCCTGATAAGTCTGTGTGAATGGCACAGGCAGAAAAAGTTGTCCCTGATAAGTCTGTGTTGTCCCTGATACATGTAAGTCTGTGTTGTCCCTGATAAGTGTGTGTTGTCCCTGGTAAGTCTGTGCGTTGTCCCTGATAAGTGTGTGTGAATGGCACAGCAGAAAGTGTTGTCCCTGATAAGTCTGTGTTGTCCCTGATAAGTCTGTGTGAATGGCACAGCAGAAAGTGTTGTCCCTGATAAGTGTGTGTGAATGGCACAGCAGAAAGTGTTGTCCCTGGTAAGTCTGTGTTGTCCCTGATAAGTGTGTGTGAATGGCACAGCAGAAAGTGTTGTCCCTGATAAGTCTGTGTTGTCCCTGATAAGTCTGTGTGAATGGTTGTCCCTGATAAGTCTGTGTGAATGGTTGTCCCTGATAAGTCTGTGTGAATGGTTGTCCCTGATAAGTCTGTGTGAATGGTTGTCCCTGATAAGTCTGTGTGAATGGTTGTCCCTGATACGTCTGTGTGAATGATTGTCCCTGATAAGTCTGTGTGAATGGTTGTCCCTGATAAGTCTGTGGGAATGGCACAGGCTAATGATAAGTCTGTGTGACTGGCACAGGCTAATCTGGGGCAAAACTTTATGCACATTCATTAAGCTCAGTTTTCTCAGGAATGCAGTGTCATTCTCAATATTAAAGTCTTTTTTGCAAAAAAATAACCACACTTATTTTCTTATTTAGTCATAACAAAGTGAATTTTCCCAATCCAAAGTGACTCGGCCCCCTTCCCAAAATGGTGAACAAAAAACACAGGGTAGGCATACATTCTAAATTAAATTCACACAACAAGATTACATCTCTCTCTTTCACATTTTTGTGAACGTCTTATACATAATAGCATACAATTGTTAACTTACAATTTACATTTAAGCCACTACTTTGAGAAAAAATCTTTTGTGGATGTGATTTTTTGGTTACTTTTTTTTGTTGTGTGTGTGGGGAGTGAATACACACGTTTTTCTATTTGGAATGGGGCAGTATAAGGGCCCAAAATTTTAAGAAAAAAACTGTTGCCTATAGACTAAACTAGCTGTATTACTGGAGTGTATACTGATTGACGTATCACAGATATTCCAAAGTGTGTATGTACTTAAAAAATAGAATTTGGTCAATGTTTTTTTTGCTGGGTATGAAATAAGAACAGCTCTTCAATCTTGTGCTGATTAACGTAACTGTTTGTGATAAAATATAAATGACAAAGCAGAGAAGAACATCCATGTCATGGTAACACAGTTTGTGGGTTATCTTTAACAGGATGTCAACATGCGCTAGTACAGTGCACACTGATATAGTGGAGTGTGACCTACTGACGATGATAACATAGTGGAATGTGACCTATTACAGTGTTTTTAAGGTCAGCCAAGCTTAAAAGTATTTATTTTTCCCAAATGACTTTTTAAAATTCCCAATTGATCATTTCATGCACAAAAAATATTTTTTAATTGAAGAATTCAATATCAATGCTCTACGAGTGGAACCTTACCAAATATAATGAAGCAAACTCTTATTGTTGAAATTTTAAAGCCAATACATCACAAAATGTCCCAATTTTAGAGAAAAAACGTGTTTTTCCTATTTGTAATGGCCCTGACCTCTTTCTCAAAATGTCAATAAAAAAGACTGATATAAACAGTTAAGATTGTCAAATGTGACCTATTGGCAAGATATAACATAAACAGCCAACGGAACCATTTTGCGAAACCGAAATTTTGCAAACTCAAGTACCCTTTTTTTTGATGATTTGCTTGTTTGAGATAAAGTATGCCATGAAAGTCTTATTTTTTATTAATAATTGGTTATTTTCGCTTAAAAAGTGTGTTTTCTTAAGTATGAAATTTATAAGCGAAGTTGTTGGTCCTCCCATGGGATTTTTTATTTTCCCATGGGATTTTTTATTGAAGATAGTGGAATGTGACCTACTGGCAAGATAGACGGCCCACGCTGACATGAACATGTTGTGCCTGGTGACGCTGTCATCTGAAGGCTGATGCTCCATCTCAAACGCTGCGATGGCCTCCATCAGGTTGGATATGCCTCCAGAGAAACTCTCGCAGTGCTTGTTGTATTGGTTTTCCAGCAGGTCATTTCTCTCCTGCAATAGAAAATGCAGAAGTGAAGGAGTTCCTTGAATAACACATTATGGTTCGTGATTGGTCCTTTATCTAGGAAAACAGGACTAAATTCATGTGCTTAAAGTGTCTGCACAAGTTAATCTTGAACGACTTTTCACCAAAACTTGATTATTGCTTTTAAGAGGCTTCCTTTAAGAAAAAGTGCCATAAAAGCAGAAAGTAGACTGCACAGGCTTATCTTGAATGATGCTTTAGTCACATAAAATAAACGCTGTTTTACCAGAGACAAAATCAATTTGTTCTAGCAAGGCCCCACCCAACACATGCATCATTTTGACAAAAATTAGGAAATTTAAACGTAAAGAACTGAAATCAAGTTAATATTGCATTTTATTCTGTATTTCTTGTAAACATTGTATGTGGAACTTACAATGTCAGGTGGGAAAAATGAGTTCTTCTTGAGATTTTGAATGCCGCCAAATTTGACAAGAAGAAACCACTATAGCGCATAAGAAAATGGACATGATTTTAATGCGCACATACCTTCAAACATGCCTCAAATCTTGCCTTCATAGGCATATACCTTCAAACATTCTTCAAATCTTGCCTTCTTACGCACATTATTATGTAACCTTCAAACAAGCCTCTTATCTCGCTTTCATTCGCACATACCTTCAAACACGCCTCAAATCTGGCCTTCATACGCACATACCTTCAAACACGCCTCAAATCTCGCCTTCATGGGTAGAGGCAGGTTCCAAAGTGCAGGGACCAGGTTGTACACGTTGGTTGGACTCAGCAGCTCCAGTATCATGTTGTGGTACCTGATCCGAGTCTGTAGCTCTGGGGAGTCTAGTGGCTCCAGGCCGATCCCGTACACGATGGAGCTGAACATGGCCGTGCAGCAGGCCACTACGTCACTCCGAGGGTCGTAATTGGGCCTGGAGTTCTGCTCCAGTCTGTAGATAGTTTCACAAGGTGAAAAACCGTGGGAGCCAAGATTTGTAGGAATATTTTAATACGTGAATGTAGGGCAACAGCTCACCAATTGAATATTATAGGGAGAATCAAAAGTTATGATTTTACTACCTATGATAAAAGCTCACATGTATATTTTGAGCCATTCGCAATAACTCACCTGTCTATTTTAATCCCCAAACAATGTGAATTTTGCGTCCGTAATTTTTTTATGAGTTTATGTGAAATTAGTTGATCTGTCAACCTACTAAATCAACAAAAATCTCCTACAAGTAATAATGGTTTTACAGTACCTTGCAAAAAGCTGGTTGTATGCATGCATGCAGATTTCATAGAGTTTGTCCTGGGAGATCTTGGCTAGACCACTGTGCAATGCTTTTGTCATCTGGGACCATCGCTTGTCGTACGGACATGATCCTATACCTTCAATCCCCTGGTTGACCTTCTTGAAGATCGGAATGTCTGGCCGGTCGCACGTGAACTTGCACTCATATAGCTGATGAAAAAGAATATGACATGCTTAGAATAGCATTTTAACAAAATATATGAATGCCATATTTGCTTATTAGAGCCAATATTGTGAAAAAAACTCAAGTGTTTGGGTCCAGATAAAACAAATAGAGTCTTACTTTGGGAAAACTGGGCGATAAGTGTCGTCCAACATTAGCCTGTGCAGGCCGCACATGCTATTTAGTGACAAAACTCTCCGCTTATATGGAATTTTTCTTTTAAATGACATCTCTTCTTAGCAATATTCAAGTTGAGAGGGAAAGAGTTGTCCCAGATAAGTCTGTGCTTACTGCACAGGCTAATCTGGAACAACAATTCACACTCATGCATTAAGCCCAGTTTTCCCTGGACGAGGTTAAAATTTGTAAAGACATTGTTGATATGGTTGATATGACCTTCTGCAAAATCCTGTGATTGGTTCAGGCAACAATTTGATTGCATCAGTGTTAAAGTGATATTTTGGGCATGTTTCTATTGATCTATGGGTATTTTGTTCAAGCATTGTTTTGGATGTCATATTGCTTTTGTTATTGAGATGAATTAGTGTTAGTTTTACATTGACAGATAACATGAGTGCAATAAGGTAATCTCACACAGTCATTGTGATTTTTGTTTTGCCTGGTTTTTTTAAAGTGATATTGAGCATTTGGTTATCACATGATTGCTGTGATTCATTTTAAATGCACTTACATAGTCTTAAATGGTCAATATGATATATGATGTGATCTCCAGATTGCTGTGATTGAGAGTGATTGATTGGTTCTTCTACATGGTTGATTTAATTGATTGGTTCTCCTACCTTGTTGATGTGATTGATTGGTTCTCCTACCTTGTTGATGTGGTTGATTGGTTCTTCTTCCTAGTTTATATAATTGATTGGTTCTCCTACCTTGTTGATGTGATTGATTGTTCTCCTACATAGTTGATGTGATTGATTGGTTCTCCTATTTGGTTGATGTGATTGATTGTTTTTCTTACCTGGTTGATGTGATCGATGTCCTGAACGAACACCACGCGACCCATATGCCCCATTCGCAGGCTGAAGATCTTTCCGTACTTGGTGCCCAGCCTCTGCAGTGAGAGATGAGGCAGCCTGGGGCTGATCAGGTGCAGGTTGCCTATGAGGGGTAGGGAGAGGGGACCAGGGGGGAAGTGCCGCTGGTACATCAGGTACATGTCATGTAGGAGGTGGTAGAGCAGCAGCAGGAGGGTGCAACACACCAACAGCACCTGTGGGGAGGCAATCACAGTGCAGTTTTGAAACCTTGAGTCAAACGGCCACATTTGGGTTTGTGGAAATTCATGGATAGATCGCAAAGACTTATCTGGGCAACAATAACGCTTTTGCATTGCGTTCTGTTTTCCCTCCCTTGTATTATGTTTTGTCATTTTCTTAAAAAGTTAAAAAGAATTAAAAAAAACACTCCAAAAAGTTTATTCATAAATCAGTGAATTTAAAGCTCTGACTCTTTAATGACAAATCTTAGTCAAGCTTACTTGTGTAAATCCTGAACTTTTGTTTGAAGTAAACCGATGAATGTCTTTACACGTTATTACAGCAATATCTGGTGTGTGTTTTTTTGCATTATAAATTTTTTAAATAAAAAAATGGATTCCTACATCCATACTCAACATAACATTAAATGTACATGTTTCAATAAAAAAATCACTATGAATCTTAATTAAGAGACGATGATATTAATAAATATAAACAATGATAGATTATTTCACACAAACATGTAAGCTTCAAGCATTGGAAGAGAATTCTAACAAAGTTAATAATAAAATAACTTGTCATGCTTATAAATGAATATAAATATCATCTATTAAACTGATCAAAAGAAAAGCAATACTCATCAGTATTATCAGCATATTTAAAAAAAATGTTTTTATTGAAAAATAAACATAGTTAAATATTTTTCTGTTTGCAAAATGAATACAAATCAACTGTTTGCTATCACAAGCTTATCAAGGGCTTCACTGGCAAGACTGTATTTTTCGTTTGAAGGGATTTCCTTTAAACCAAAAATTCCTGACAAGTGGAAAGTGTACATGTAGCACCTGCTTAGCCTGTGTTGACTGCACATGCTAATCTGGGATGACACTTTACACACATGCATTAAGCCCCATTTTCCCAGCGTGCAGCTCTTTCATTATAATAGATAAAATATTGTTAACTTACCGTTGGAACCATAGTTCGGAAATTTGGAAATGTTGTTTAAACCTCTATAATTCTTAAGTACCTTAAGAACCAAGTATGCAGCCTCACTTAAAATTGTCGGAGGCAGAAAAATTAGAAAAAGTAAAATTCTTCAACTCTTACAACTGTTGCACACATTTGACTAACTAAAACTATTCCGTTTCAAAATGAGTGTGAGTTTATGTATGTCTATAACCCTCTTTAATTCTGTTTCAGTATTATTTTAAGTTTATATACAAATATTGTCCTCTGTTTGCTGACCAATCACAGCAAGTTATTTACCCTCTTTCAACCAATCACACCACTTGGTCACCCTGTCACTCAGGTGTATAAAGGTAACCCCGCCTCTTTCACAGTTCACAGACAAGTAGGTATATTGTAAGTTATGAAATTTGAACCACCTTAATATTGTGTCAAAAATCTAGACTAATTTTCTGCCTTTAACAATGTCTTGATATGTCCTGCAATGAGTGCAGTACTGATTGTTGAGAACTTGACAAACCAGCTGCGCTCCATGAAAAGTGGGTTTAATGCAATTGGGTAAAGTGTCGTCCCAGATTAGCCTGTGCACTCAGCACAGGCTAATCATAGATGAGACTTTCCGTGTCTATTGCATTTTTAGCTTGACTATTACATGTATATATGAAATATATATAGTGGATCTATCCTACTCACCCAGGCGTCGGCGTTTCTGTTCCGTTAGCGTGCAAATGTTAAAGTTTTCGTACTACCCCAATTATTTTCATTTTCCCTTTACATATTGCTTTCATATTTTGCATACTTGTTGACCAACATGACCCCAACCTATAAACAAGAGCAGACAACTCTATCAAGCATTTTGTCATAATTATGGCCCCTTTTCCACTTAGAATATGCAGCAAATGTTAAAGTTTTCGTACTACCCCATTTATTTTCATTGTCCCTTGACATATTGCTTTCATATTTTGCATACTTGTTTACCAACATCACCCCAACCTATAAACAAGAGCATACAACTCTATCAAGCATTTTGTCATAATTATTGCCCCTTTTATACTTAGAATATGCATATTATTGATAAATCTATATTATTATGTTAAAGTTTGCATACTACCCCAAATATTTCCTATATCCTTTGACATAAATTGCTTTTATATGTTACATACTTGTTTACCAACATGACCTCAACCTATAAACCAGAGCAGACCACTGTATCAAGCATTTTGACATAATTATGACCCCTTTTACACTTAGATAATTGAACATTTTGCTTAAATTGCCATAACTTCTTTATTTATGATCACATTCTATTATAACTTTGACAAAACAACACTTACCTGAATACCACAATGGATTGCACTCAAACAATACCCCACACCCCTACCCAGAATCCCTCCCCCCCAACCCCCCCCCCCCATTTTTTTTAAACATCATCTAATAAATTAACACACCCCACATTATACCCCCCTCTCACCCCCCCAATTTTGTTTCCCTTTTTTATTTTTTGAAAGATAATCTAATAAATTACCACACCCACATTATACCCCCTCTCAACCCCCCTCCCCCCAATTTTTATTTATTTTTTTATTTTTTCATTTTTGAAAGATCGTCTAATAAATTATTTAATATGAACAATTTCTCCATGATGGCTTACGTTATACTGTCAAGCACTCGAATAGTCGAGCATGCTGTCCTCTGACAGCTCTTGTTCATTTTATGGATCGAAGACTCTTAGTTTACAAAAATTAGTTTATACGCAAAGTGTCGCCCCTGATTATAAGTGTGTGTGGACTGCACAGGCTAATCTGGGAGGACACTTTACGCACATGCATTTAATGCTCTTATCACTGAGCATTGCCTAAATGATTTTAAGAACACATTGTTTACACACAGCATGCTCTTATCACTGAGCATTGCCTAAATGATTTTAAGAACACATTGTTTACACACAGCAACCCTCTATGTGTCCTGTAACCAGTACTGAGAAAAGTTTGCAATAGTGATAAAAATCAAAACTTGTAATAATATCAACCAATCAGAATGAGTGCTTCATTTTACACTTCAGTTTTTTCATTTGCTATTATATTAAAAGGCTAAACTCAAGCTCACTTAACCCTTTACCACTTAGAGATGTATTTTCACGCATTTGTACTTCCTTAGAAAGTTAAATTTAATTAAACCCCTTTTTTACTAGATTCAAGTTTTAAAGGCTTCAATTCAAAACCTTAGAAACTGATGAGCAGCAAACAGCATAAAACCTGAACAGACTGCGAGTTACTCACAGGCTGTTCTGGTTTTTATGCTGTTTGTTCAAAGCCATTTTCACTTTGCTTCTGAGACGGAAAGGGTTAAGTTATGTACGAAGAAATGCATCCTGGTCCAGGAGAAAAGTGCTTATTCTCGAAATGATAGTCCCGAACTTAGAACATTAGAATGCTTGCTTCATATAATAAGGCATATGAGAATTGGCTAAATGTTAAAGATTGATATTAAAATTGAGGTCATGAATATCTTTACTCCTGGAGGATAGAGGTCATATTCACCGACGCATTCTTATAAATATAAAGAATATACTTCGAACCAAGAAAAATACGTCTAGCCTTATAATATACATGTATATGGCAGTGATTTTTTCACTTTGTATTTTACAGCCTGGGCTTTTTTGATTGGGAGAAAAAGTGTGATAGACCATGAAATTGGGAAAAAAGTGTGATAGACCATGAAATGTTAAAAAGTGTGATAGACCATGAAATTGAGAAAAATTAAAAATTATTAATATTATTATAAATAACTGTATAACAATTGTTTATAAGTGAATGTTGGCTGCTTTCTACAATTTGTATAATAAAGTGCTAGAGAATTAAATTACTGTATAGTATACTCCATAAACCAGTTATTCTGTGATCGCATTTGAGGACGTTCTTTTTAGTACAAACACATAAATCCGCACATGTGGCCCACCTGGCATGTGAACCATGTCTTTGATCCCATTTCATTACATTCTTTTAAATACAAACACAGTACAAAGCGGACACAAGCCCAGCTTATATCATCGAAATGTTTATGTTGTATAACTTACAGTTTGAATGCTTTTTGCTCCTCTACTGTTAACCAGTTTATAATACAGTTAATGACCTTAACGTGACACTGGGATCACATGTTGGGATTTGTACAACACACTGATATGTGAAGTTTAAATAAGAGTAAAGAATAATAGTGGAAGGAAATGGGTTTTTGACAATGAAAATCATCGAGTTTTACGTGTTGTTTTTATTAAGGTTTTGCAACTTATAAGTAAAAAAGATACCTGCATGTTAGTTAAAAATTGATTTTCATCATTATTGTACCAGATATTTTAACATATAATTATATACTTTTTATTATAAATGTGTTTTTTACCATTATTGAACCAGATATTATAATATATGAATACATTTATTGTCAATTCACTTTCTTGTGTGCTCTTCTTATTACTTTTTTTAATGCACCTTGCGTAGAGACCTAATATGGATTGAATAATTGTTTTAACATTCATGAGTGCACATGTACACTAATCTTGTAAGGTCTCTAATGGGCTACAGTTTTTGCCCCTGTGTATGTGATCCCATTTCAGGACATTATTTTCAGTACAAAACCGTGAATTCGCACTAAGAGGACACAAACCCTGCTTTAATCATTCTGACATGATTTACAGATAGATGGTTTTTGCCCTTCTTTGGGTCTAGACAGTTGACCAAAACAATGTGTTTACATAACCCTAACCCCAATAAACGGAAGATAAGTTACTGGACTTTTAATTCACCAGGACTTTTAGTACAGATCCAAAAGATTAAAACATTCCTACAGGCTTGTTTTATAAACGTAGCTACCTAATTGTTTTTGCTACCAGTCAGTGTCTATGCTTACTGTTTGTTTAATTGTTTGTGGTACATGCAGGTTTGAAAATGTAGTCTGAAAATTGGTACTTAGGTTGATATCTTACATTTGTGGTTTTATAATTTATCTTCAAACTTGAAAATAAACATTTTTATCTATCTTAATGGGCTGAAATCACTTCATGAAATAAGTTTACTTAAAGGTTAACAAATTGTTGATTGTATTCTTAATGTGCAATAGTAACTTCATAATCTGGGAGTAAGGATTTTAAAAAATATCACCAAGTACGAGTGTACTTAAGTTTTAATTTCACATCCTGATTCACTTTCTGTTTTGTCTCATGCAGGGCCCATTGCACCCATGTCAAAGAACATTTTCGTTTCACCAGAGGGCCCTTTGCACCCATGTCACAGAATGTTTTGTTTCAACGCAGGGCCCTTAAGTGCACCCATGTCACAGAATGTTTTGTCTTGTGCAGGGCTCTTTGCACCCATGTCACAGAATGTTTTGTCTTGTGCAGGGCTCTTTGCACCCATGTCACAAAATGTTGTTGTCTCACTGCATGGCACTTAGCATCCATGTCACATAATGTTTTTGTTTCACCGCAGGGCCCTTTGCACACATGTCACAGAATGTTTTTGTCTTACTGCATGGCACTTTGCACCCATGTCACAGAATGTTTTGTCTCACTGCAGGGCCCTTTGCACCCATGTCAAAGAATGTTTTGTCTCATGCAGGGCCCTTTGCATCCATGTCACATAATGTTTTTGTCTCACTGCATGACACTTTGCACCCATGTCACGGAAAGTTTTTGTTTCACCGCCGGGCCCTTTGCACCCTTGTCACAGAATGTTTTTGTCTCACTGCATGGCCCTTATCATCCATGTCATAGAATGTTTTTGTCTCACCGCAGGGCCCTTTGCATCCAGGTCATAGAATGTTTTTGTCTCACAGCAGGGCCCTTTGCACCCATGTCACAGAATGTTTTGTCTAACCACAGGGCCCTTTGCACCCATGTCACAGAATGTTAATGTTTCACCGCAGGGCCGGCCCTTTGCATCCAAGTCATAGAATGTTTTTGTCTCACCGCAGCGCCCTTTGCATCCATGTCATAGAATGTTTTTGTCTCACCGCAGGGCCCTTTGCATCCATGTCATAGAATGTTTTTGTCTCACGGCAGGGCCCTCTGCACCCATGTCATAGAATGTGTCACCGCAGGGCCCTTTGCACCCATGTCACAGAATGTTTTGTCTCACCGCAGGGCCCTTTGCATCCATGTCATAGAATGTTTTTGTCTCACCGCAGGGCCCTTTGCATCCATGTCATAGAATGTTTTTGTCTCACCGCATGGCCCTTTGCATCCATGTCACAGAATGTTTTTGTCTCACCGCAGGGCCCTTTGCATCCAAGTCATAGAATGTTTTTGTCTCACCGCAGGGCTCTTTGTACCCATGTCACAGAATGTTTTGTCTCACCGCAGGACTCTTTGCACCCATGTCACAGAATGTTTTTGTCTAACTGCATGGCACTTTGCACCCATGTCACAGAATGTTTTTGTCTCACTGCATGGCACTTTGCACCCATGTCACAGAATGTTTTTGTCTCACTGCATGGCACTTTGCACCCATGTCACAGAATGTTTTTGTCTCACTGCATGGCACTTTGCACCCATGTCACAGAATGTTTTTGTCTCACTGCATGGCACTTTGCACCCATGTCATAGAATGTTTTTGTCTCACTGCATGGCACTTTGCACCCATGTCACAGAATGTTTTTGTCTGACTGCATGGCACGTTGCACCCATGTCACAGAATGTTTTTGTCTCACTGCATGGCACTTTGCACCCATGTCACAGAATGTTTTTGTCTGACGGCAGAGCCCTTTGTACTCATGTCACAGAATGTTTTTGTCTCACTGCAGGGCCCCCCCCGCCCCGGCTTCTCCCCAGGCCCGGGACATCCAGCCATGGGACCTCGGATGGGAATGTCGGGCACCCCCCACCCACCCCCACCAGGCATGGCACCCATGTATGCAGGTCAGTAAACCACTCTAATGAGTAGCGCTCTGGAAAAACTGGGCTTAACCTTTGACCTCTTAGATACGTATTTTATCGCATGTGTAGTTCCTAAGAAAGTTAAATTTGATTAAAGACTTTTCTTACTAGATTCAAGTTTTAAAAGCGTCATTTCGAACCCTGATACTGATGAGCAGCAAACAGCATAAAACCTGAACAGACTGCGAGTTACATGAAGGCTGTTCTGGTTTTATGCTGTTTGCACATAGCCATTTTTAATTTGCTTCTGAGATGGAAAGTGTTAATGCATGTACATAAAGTGTTGTACAAGCTAATCTGGGACAATGCTTTTCGCACATATGTTTAGCCTAGTTTCCACAGAACTGAGCTCATTAAATAAAATCCAGTTGCTCAAAAAAACAGAAATTAACCGTTTCCCACTCAGAAACAA
Source organism: Dreissena polymorpha (assembly GCF_020536995.1). Classification (NCBI taxonomy): domain Eukaryota; kingdom Metazoa; phylum Mollusca; class Bivalvia; order Myida; family Dreissenidae; genus Dreissena; species Dreissena polymorpha. Next base: position 153,906,254 of record NC_068356.1, on the reverse strand, counting down.
AGTGAAAATGGCTATGTTCAAACATCATAAAACCAGAACAGCTGACGAGTAACTCTTAGTGTGTACAAGTAACTTTGTGTGTTTAGGTTTTATGCTGTTTGCTGCGCATCAGTTTTTAAGGGTTGGAAATGAAATCTATAAAACTTGATTCTAGTCAGAAAGGTCTAATTAAATTTAACTTTCTAAGGGACTACAAATGCGTAAAAATACGTATCTAAAAGGTCAAGGGTTAAACAATGTAGCAATTGACATATCTGGAAGTTACACATAATTATGTTATGCTATAATTTATAGTTGTGAAATGAAACACTTAACTATGAATCCTCCAAAACATCTTAGCAGTATATTCAGTTTAGCATTTGAGCTTTGCTCCAGGAAAATTGGGTTCAATGCATTTGCACTAATCAGGGATAAAACTTACTGCCAAAACTGGATTTTACAAGAGACTTCCTTAAAATAAAATAAAAAAGTCATGTTTTGAGAAAACTGAGCATAATGTATGAGGTTAAAGTGTCGTCCCAGATTAACCTGTGCAGTCCGCAAAGGCTAATCAGGGACAACACTTTCCGCTTGTATGACATTTTTTGTTTAAATGAAGTCTCTTCTTAGCAAAAATCCAATTAAGACGCTGGGACCACACTATACGGACATGCATTATGCCCAGTTTTCCCAGATCGAGGCCACATTTATTGACATCTGTTTTCTGCTATAACCTTCATTGTAATGACAGTTGAACAGTATATTATTGGTGAACAATTGTGGTAAACAACACTTAAATGACTACACTTGTTTACAAATAATGGACTGGATTTAGGGATGAATGATGACATTATTTTCACTTGACAAGACCTTAGGATTTCATGGTCTATTTTAAAATGATAGTATAGAGGGCATGTTCTTATTTTTATGGGTGTTAAAAATATGTTTCCAATGATATAAAAATAATTGCTAACATTTGGTTGTATATGTCTGTGTTGTGTGTCCCTTTTGAACCATATATATTCATAATATACTAATATAGATCTGCAACCTTTAGAATAACTATCAATCTGACTTTCTGAACTCACTCTTTATGGAAACATTTCAGTCAAAGATTTGCATTGCATTTTTAATTGAATTTGAATTGAGTATTTAAGAAAACTATTTCATATACAGTCAAACCCCTACTTCCGGTCACCCCTCATCGCCGGTCATGCCGTGTAGGCGGCCGGTCTGTGCCGCGACCGTCGATAAACACTATATAATGCACCCCTCTTAAGCGGTAACCCCGTTTCTCCGGCCAGGGGCCAGCAATTTTGCATCCCAAATGTTAAATTCCCCCCATATGAGTGGTCACGCGCAAGTAAGTCAGTCATGTACATTGGCAAAATTACACAGACGCAACGGCAAAAAAATCAATACGTACTTCCAGTCTGCGGTTTAGGCTCTGTAGTACAGAAGCCTGATGTGTGATAAACATTTTGACAGCCAGTTTGCAAATTGCAATTAATTAGCGGCGGATTATCGGGTTATCGGGTTAAAAGCAATATGCGACCGTTTGATCTTTTTGTTTCTGCACGTGCGAATATCACCTATTATTACTTGAAAGGAGATTCTTAATTTATAATTTATTATTTGTAGCTCATTCTATTTCAAGCACACATTTATGACAATTATCGGCTTATTAAAAGTTAAAAAGAACAACAAAACTTTTCACTGAAATCAACTGATCTACATGTTATCTGTGCTACAATGTTTTTATCAAAAAATCAATACACACATGCTTTCGAACCATGGGTATGGCGTGACATTGTACATTGGTGCATACTTTTCGCGCGCTTTTGTCGGGACAAAGGAAATACACGATGCTAGAATTTGTAAACGTCTCGTTAACATTAAACAATCGGGAGTGTGTTTCGGATTACAAATTATTATTCTCATTTGGAAATAAAACAAAACATTTATATTTGTTTTATATAATGATTTCAATATTAATTTTGATAAAACTCTTTACGCGGCGAAAAAAAGTTTTTATAATATTATGCATGAAAGCACGATTACCAGGAGGATTACACCCGGTTGCTATTATCAGTATCTTAAGTAACTGGCCACGATTTTTATCATGAAGGAGATCACTGTTGGGACCAATTCGTGCGGTAGGTATTCAAAGCCATAAAAATGCAATAAACCGATTAAATTATCGATATATAGTGACACGGGAGTTATTCACGCATAACTGATTCACAACTGTTCCCATCTTAAGTGCATTGGGGCCATACAACGCGCATTGTGTAAACAATGAATCATGAGAATGATTCTTTTTCATTGACTTGATTCTGATGATGATGATATTGATGATGATTAGAAAGATAAATAGAATATTTTTTTGAATGACAATGTTGTCTTATAGCTGATTTTAGAAAGGAAGAAATAAAATTATTTTAAGTCTTTACATTGTTTAGTACATGTACACATATTTACCATTTTGTTTATACAAAAATTGAACAGTTGGCCATGCACTCATCAACTCCAGACTCCCTATGACCCAACCCCCTCTTAAGAGGCCACCCCGCTTAAGCAGCCAATTTGGCTGTTTCCCTTGACTGGCTGCTTAAGAGAGGTTGGACTGTATTTGAGCCTCACACTTTGAAATGGGGTTTAATGAATGTGCGTTTAGTGTCATCCCAGATTAGCCTGTGCAGTCTGCACAGGCTAATCAGGGACAACACTTTCCGCCTCAACTAGTTTTGAGCTCAGATGAGACTTTCGTGAAACGAAAAATATCATAAAAGCGGAAAAAAAGTGTCGCCCTGATTAGCCTGTGCGGAAAGCACAGGCTAATCTGGGACAATGCTTTACGCTCATGCATTAAACCCCTTATTCACAGAACACCGCTCATTAAGTCTGGTTCTGGATTTTTATGGCCCCTGTAGGGTGGCATATAGCAGTTGAACTGTTGTCTGTCCGTCCGTCTGTCCGTCCGTCCGAAAACTTTAACATTGGCCATAACATTTGCAATATTGAAAATAGTAACTTGATATTTTGCATGCATGTGTATCTGATGAAGCTGCACATTTTGAGTGGTGAGAGGTCATGGTCATCCTTCAAGGTCAAAATTAAAAAAAAAACAATCCAAGGGAAGTAATAAGCTTTCAAAGGGAGATAATTTTTAAACCTGCCAAATGATATATTGAAATTTTATTTCAAAGCGGCACAGAAGGGGGAATTGTGTTTCTGACAAACACATCTCTTTTTGTATAGAAAAAAACAATTATTTGTGCTTCAAACGCAAAATTCCATACAGTGTCGTGTTGTCCCTGATTATCTTGTGCAGAATGCATACGATAATCTGGGATTACACTTTATGCACATGCAATAAGCCCAGTTCTTTGCTTTGTGTGTTTAGGTTTTATGAATGTCCAATGAAACTTAATAAGGTTTATGTATTACTTAAAGGGATCTTTTCACGCTTTGGTAAATTGACAAAAATGAAAAAAGTTGTTTCAGATTCGCAAATTTTCGTTTTAGTTATGATATTTGTGAGGAAACAGTAATACTGAACATTTACCATGGTCTAATATAGCCATTATATGCATCTTTTGACGATTTTAAAACCTAAAAATTATAAAGCGTTGCAACGCGAAACGATTGAATAATTTGGAGAGTTCTGTTTTTGTCGTTAAATTTTGTGAGACTACGAAGATTGCTTATATAAGGTATAAAATACGTCAAGTATGTGTACACGGCGGAATAGCTCAGTAGGCTAAAGCGTTTTTACTTCAGGACTCTGGCAGGACTCCAGGGGTCACTGGTTCGAAACCTGCTCCGGGCAATGTTCTTTTCCTTTTTTTAATTTTATTCTTGATTTTTTACTGGAGCTTTTACGATCCAATGTTTACATTTATCAATATAAAGCATTTAATGAATAAGTTAAAAAATGCCAAAATCTGTGAAAAGGCCCCTTTAAACAATACCAGGGTACATGTATACGTGAATGGAGGATAACTCAGTTGGTAGAGAACTTCACTGTCTATTAGGGTTTGTGAGTTTACTTCCCTGCCCTACCACATCTTATTACTGGAATGAAGTTGAGAATGGTAAACAATCCAAACTTTCAAACAAAATACTCTCAATAGCTTGTGTATGAGGTTTGCTTTCTCTTGCTAAAATCACTTTGATTTACAATTCTCAGGATATAACGAGCAAAACACTTGTCTTAATGTATGTGCGTAAAGTTGGTCTACAGATTAGCCAGTGCAGTGTGTGAAGGCTAAAGAAGGGTCGACACTTTCCACTATAGCCTGTGCAGTGTGTGCAGGCTAATGAAGGGTCGACACTTTCCACTTTTATGTTGTTTTCTTCGTTGAAAGGAAGTCTGTTCTTAGTGAAAATCCAGTTAAGGCGAAAATTGTAATCAGGGATGATACTTTATTCACATTTATTTAGCCCAGTTTTTCCCCATGGAGCTAGTATTTTCTTCCATAGACGTTTAAAGTAAGGTTTCTCTCTGTCTGTCGAATCCAACAGAATATTAATGACTGTGGTGATCCAATCTACCGGAACACCACCGTATTTAAGTATTCCATTTACTCCTTGCTAGAAAGTTAATTAAAATACTCTTGAAAACAACAGTGTTATTTGAAATTGGCACATATATGTACACAAAATGAAAGCAAGTTACATGCAGCCAAAACACGCTTATGAATTCTTTGTATGACGCCAATGTCTTGTGAGTGTCTAAAAATAGACTGGGATATTCCCAGTTGACCCCGAAATGTTACTGATAATACAAAACAAAATTGAGTTGTCCGCTTTACCAATTTTTCAATACAGAAACAGGTTTCAGACTTAAAAGAATGTGTATCAACTAGCTTGAATTTAATTTCGACATGCCCAAATATTTAAGTAAGATTTATTGTAGGCTTGTAATACTTTTCATTTCATCTGTTGTGGATGTGTAGGTCCAAGCAAGTCCAAAGATTCAGGTACTGTAATTGCTTAGCTCTGCTTTGTGGCGGGCAATTATCTCGAGCGCATGCATGGCCTCCAATACAGTGATACAGTGATAAGTGTCCGTGCAATACGTTCATATGCAATGCCACATTATAAATAATAGTTGCTTTTTAGTGTGTGCTATGTTTGCACCAGAGGTGTTTGTGCTTGCGCCATATTGTAGTCAATGGTATTCATTCAACATTTTAGCCATGCATTAAACCCCCTTTTCATGGAGCGAGGCACACATAGTTGTCAGGTTTCATTTTGTGTACTACCAGAAGGGGTTATCACGTGATAGTCAAGATGGCGAAGTCCATACAGAGACAACTATTTTTTGCTGTTTTATACCCTTTATTACTTTAGTTTAACTTTTAAATGATGCTCACTTTCCAACCATATCAGTAAAAATGTGATAAGCGTTTATTTCGTATTAAAAATCGCTTTATATCTTGACTTTAATCTCTGCAAATGTTCTTATATGTAGATATAAAGAATGAATATTAATACGAAATAAACGCTAGTAATTTTCTTGTTGATAATAGTGAGCGGCATTTAAAAAATAATACGAGTAATAAAGGGTATAAAACGGCAAAAAATACCTGCCTAGGCATGGATGTGGCCATCTTGATTATAACATGATTACCCATCTCTGACTATGATTCATCAATTTATATTGAACATTAAAGTTATAGGAGCTGTCTGAAACAGATTTTTTGCTGAATTTAATAACTTGTGTGTGATCAGAACTCATTTTTAGCGAGGCTGTTTTCGGAGAAACCCGAGCTATTGTCATAGCCAGCTCGTCGTACGCCGTCCGTCGTAGGCGTCATGCTAAAACCTTCACATTGGCCATTACTTTTTAAATATTGAAGATAGCACCTTGATATTTGGCATGCATGTGTATCTCATGGAGCTGCACATTTTGAGTGGTAAAATTTCAAGGTGAACATCATCCTTCAAGGTCTAGGGTCGAAAAAACAAAGTCAAGGGAAGTTATAAGCTTTAAATTTACATAGTTATTTGACCTGCCCACCTATATATTTTTGTTAAATAAATCAAAGCGGCGCAGTAGGCGGCATTGTGTTTCTGACAAACACATTGTGGTAAAAGGTCAAGGTCATCCTTTACGGTCTACGGTAAAAAATACAAATTGAAGGAAAGTATATAATAAGCTTTAAAAAGGGAGAAAATTATTCAATATTGAACTTAGCCACTTTATATATTTGGCATGCATGTGTATCTCATGGAGCTGCACATTTCATGTGGTCAATCACAGTACCGGTAGTGGCTTTCAATTATTTGCAAATAAAAATAGAGATTTGTTAGAGACAATTATTTTCAAGGGAAGTAATTTATATAATTATAAATCTCATATTATATATTTCCTTACCAAGAATTGAAGTTCTTTTCACAGTTACTGAACAGATTTATTATTTTAATTATTTATAACTCAAATGATTGATTTGTCAAAGTTTTTTTTAAATGATATAATTATAATTTCTTGATGTTCATCACATACCTGTGGACTTGTGTCCATAGATACATGATGAACTCTGGCTATGATCTCTTTTAAACCACAGGCCTTGGTTGTCAGTGATGTCTTGTCCCCCCGGTTAGATTGGACAAAATTCAAGGGAAATAATAAGCTTTAAAGGGAGATGATTTCTATATCTGCCAAATGATAAAAAGCAATTTTATTTCAAAGCGGCGCAATAGGTGTCATTGTGTTTTGACGAACACATCTCTTGATATAATTATCATTTCTTACCTGTTCTAATTTGTGAATGCTAGTTTTCATTTAATACCAGTGGACTTATATCCATACATACATGATGAACTCTGGCTATGATCTCTTTGATAAATCACAGGCCTTGGTTGTCAGTGATGACTGACTTGGTCATTTTTGACCCCCCCCCCCCCCCCCGGTTAGATTGGACAATATCCAAGGGAATAAATAAAGCTTTAAAGGGAGATGATTTCTAAACCTGCCAAATGATAAATAGAAATTTTATTTAAAGTGGCGCAGTAGGGGGCATAAGGTTTCTGACAAACACATCTCTTGTTGGGTCACTAGCTCAAAGGTCAAGGTCACTGTTACCTCTAAAAAAAAAAATTCTGACAAGCTTTTGCAGCCGAGCGTGGCACCCGTTATGCGGTGCTCTTGTTAAAAGAAACTAAAAGTGAGTGTATGTGATATTGATTGCATAAAAAACATGTAAATGTCAAGGTCTTTGCATACCTGATTTCTTTAAAGAGATCTTTAGATTTCTGTGTTGGACCTGCTGGTAACAAGGTAGCCACTTGCTTTGATAGATAAATGTATGCTTTTGGTTTTGCCTAAAAGAAGTCTTCTGGTAGTCAGTTATTTAAATTTTATTGTAGATCTGAACATTTTTGTTTAACCAACACATTTGTTGTGTGTGCAAGTTTTACTTTTGTTTACGTCTTTTTTTTTATCAACGTGAACTCTGCTCATTGAATTATATCTTACGCAGCTTTCATTTTAGCAGCATTTTAATTCTATCAAAGATGAATGTATGTTATTGAAACAATTTGTAAGCACAGATATTTAACCACTATCTCTCTTCTTTGTGACGGAAATCTTAAAAAAGTAACCTAATTTTTTTTTTCAAATATATTATATACATTCTCCCAATTTTAAATAAACGTAATTCTTACACTTTATAATCAAAATTTAAGTGCATGGTAAGATCCTTACTCAAACCAGCCCCTGGTTGTGCCCGTGTTTCAGGGATGGGACGCCCTGGGTCTGGGATGCCTCCCCCACCCATGGGTACGCCGGGCCTGGACAGGAAGAGACCCTCAGACTCCAAGTCAGCACACAAGATGGCGTGAGTACCACCTTACACTGTCCTCTCTTCTGATGTTGTTGGATACTAGAGGAGCAGTGTTGATCTGTCCTCGCACACAAAACTGGTTTAACCCATTTATGCCTTGTGGACTCTCCCATCCTTCTAAATTGGATCAATTTATTTCCAAAATTAGGGATGTCTAGTATATTTATTTCTATATTTAGTATATTTCTTACAGAAATTCCTTTAAGTAAACAGCGCATTATGCGGCGTCTCATCAGTGTCTATGCTGTTTGCCAAGGCCTTTTGTCTAGACGCTAGGCATAAATGGGTTAATCCTTTCCCACTTAGAAGCAAATTGAAAATGGCTATGTGCAAACAGCAAAAAAACAGAATAGCCTGCGAGTAACTCGCAGTCTGTTCAGGTTTTATGTTGTTTGCTGCTCATCAATATCCAAGGGTTGGAAATGAAGACATGAATTTAGTAAGAAAAGTCTTTAATTAATGTAACTTTCTAAGAGACTACAAATGGGTCACAATACATATCTAAGTGGTATAGTGTTAAGACTGGTCACTTGGAGACTGTATATTATTGCAGGTAAGGTCAGTAGCAATTTATATCTAGTCAGAACGGTCATTCATTTAAAATAAACACTGCATATAAGTTATATGTTTATAAATACATCTATTATGTTTATTACAGAAAGAAGAAGAAAATGCTTGCAGATAAGATCCTCCCACAACGTGTAAGTGAAATGGCATGTCCAATATGGTAAATATAGGGGTGTACAAAAGCACAATCCCTGCTGGAATATCAGATTCCACAGTCAGGTCATTCTTTCTGATTTTGTTGTCGCCCTAAGTTTGAGTTGCTGTAATCTATAATTATACATGTTTATTGCATTCCCATTTGTATGTCAAAGTCTATACATAATTTTCTTGACTGGGTTTGATTACAAATAGCATGGGATGAAAGAGCAACACAATGCACCTGTTTGAAAATCAAAGCACCAACTGATCTAAAATGGATTTGCCCGATTAGGTATTTCGGATAACATACTTGCCAGTGTTCAAATCTAAGTGGCCAATGTGAGCGGGTGAGTGAAATATAACAGCCCTGATATAAGTGTCCTTTAAGTATCAAACATAATTATTTGATTATTCTACAAGAGCAATACATGTTCTTTTTATGCCCCCGGATCAAATAGTCGGGGGGTATATTGTTTTTGGCCTGTCTGTCTGTCATTGTGTGTGTCTGTCCAAAAACTTAACCTTGGTCATAACTTTTGCAATATTGAAGATAGTGACTTGATATTTGGCATGCATGTGTATCTCATGGAGCTGCACATTTGGAGTGGTGAAAGGTTACAGTCAAGGTCATCCTTTGCGGTCAAAGGTCAAATATATGACTTCAAAGCGGTGCAATAGGGGGTATTGTGTTTCACAAACACAGCTCTTGTTATTGTATCATGTTTTAGTACAAAAAATAAAATACAGGTAAAAAAACACTTAAATATCATACATTTGTGTATCATGACATCGTCATATTTGTGTAAAACAACATCATAAAGAGATGCAGGGGAAAATGTGTCATAATCTGTGAGTTTTTCATTTGTCAGTAAAATGCATGCATTTTCATTTGTCAGAAAAAGGAACTGAGGCTTGTAGACTGTCATAATTATTTGAAAAATATTGCCATATTTCATATGTTTTCACTGATTTTCACTGTACTCTTATATATTCTATTTTGTTTCTGACATCAAATGTTCTTTTACCACTATAATTCTATATTCCACTGAAAAGCATATGATGCTAAATAATCATACCCCTATCAAAGAATGGCAATATCAAAAAGATCAACAGAGTTTTCTATCTCCAGATGCTTATTGCTCCCCTGAATAAAGTCTCATATTATTTTCAAATATAATTATTCAGCTATTCTTCAAATGAAATACATGTCCCTAATATTGTTATTGCAGGTTCGAGACCTGGTGCCTGAGTCCCAGGCATACATGGACCTGCTCGCGTTCGAGAGGAAGCTTGATGCCACGATCACACGCAAGCGTCTTGACATCCAGGAGGCTCTCAAACGTCCCATGAAGGTGAGCAAACATGGCATAGTAGTACAAGCCTTGCTCTGGAAAATGAGGGCTTAATGCAAAATTAGCATAATTATATGAGTTGTGTTCTGAGAAAACTGGGCAAAATGCATGTGCGTAAAGTGTCGTCCCAGAAAGTCAGTCTCTTCTTAGCAAAAATCTATTTCAGGTGAAAAGTGTCGATCCTGATTAGCCTGTGCGGACTGCATTATGCCCAGTTTTCGCAGAACGCACCTCATATTCATCTTGCTTGTATTGAGTCTTAGCCAAAGTGTAAACTGCAAAGTGTCATCACTTATCTTTGAGCCTTGTGCTGGGACAATGGGGCATGTGCGTAAAGTATCGTTTAAGATTACTGAAAACTGCACAGGCTAATCATGGAGGACACTTTCCGCCAAAACTGGATTCTCATTAAGAAGACATTTCCTTCAAACAAAAATTCTATACAAGCGCAAAGTGTCATCCCTGATTGGCTTGTGCTAGGAAAAGTATAAAATGTAACCTATATATCCTAATGGTGGCTTATAGTTTTACTTTAAGCTCAATTATTTTCTCTTTGTAAATTGTGTTTCAGCAAAAGCGTAAGCTGCGTATATTCATCTCCAACACGTTCTACCCGTCCAAGGTGGGGGAGGGGGAGGGGGAGGAGGACACTGTACCATCCTGGGAGCTCCGTGTAGAGGGACGCCTGCTGGATGACGTAAGTTAACACTGAGCTTGTTCAGGGAAAATGGGGCTTAATGCATGTGCCGAAAGTGTCCTCCCAGATTGGCCTCATGGATGACACTTTCAGCTTTCAAGGTCTTTATGGGAAAGGAAATCCCGTCTTATATGTAGCTCAATTGCATGGAAATTCTTCTTATAAGGGTGCACCCTCCATTTTGTCTGTTTCTTGGGGTCAAATTTCGGTCTGTAAATCACACCCTTTCCCCTTCTCAAAAGGTATGTTCTTTCCCAAATGAATGCTTAAAATTTTCAATTTAAGATTTCTGGGAAAAAAAAGTTAAAAAACAATATTTTTAGCTCTTTTTCTCATTTTCCAGCTGTTTAATTTTGGCATTAATATATTTCATTGGAAACACTTATTTTCAATTTATAAGTATTTGTAAGCAAAATTCAACACAACAATGTCCCAATTTTAGGCAAAACAACCCATTTTTTCCAATCCAAATGGTCTTTGCCCCATTCCCAGAATGGTGAAAAAAACACTGGTATAAAATATATAAGCACACTATATACAGCTTGGATCTGTATCATCTGGGCAGGGAACCATCTGGGCTCTTTTGCTATAAAGTTATCATGTTTTGCCCCTTTTGAACAGTGTTCCTTCATGGCAGCGGATATAGTCAACTGAATTATTGTACAAATTATTATATTGGTGGGAATGAAATTTTGTGCTTTTTCAAAAATGACTTGTGCACAACACAATTTTAAAAAAGACATTCAAATTTAAATGTTCCTATGTGTTTGTGTGTTTACAACGTTGATCCATCAATCCAAGAAATGGGCAAAAATAAATGTCCCACAAATAATATTGATTTTACAGCACTGTTTTTCCTTTCAGACGGTCAGCTCTAAAGTGCAGGACGCCAACAAACTGAAGAGGAAGTTCTCGTCATTCTTCAAGAGCCTGGTGATTGAACTGGACAAGGAACTCTATGGACCTGATAATCACCTTGTGGAGGTGAGTCCATGTTTTTTATGTCAAAATTGAGCCTCATTCCCTATGTCAAAAAAGTATTTTTTTCTCCCAAATATCTGCTTTAAATTCCCTTTACCCTTTGCATGCTGGGAAATTTGTCATCTGCTAAAATGTTGTCTGCTAAATTTCTAAAATACGCATTTTCTTCGATTTTTTTTCAAAGAATTCTATCAGAATAGCAAACAGTTTGGATCCTGATGAGACGCCACGTTTTGTGGCGTCTCATCTGGATCCAAACTGTTTGCAAAGGCCTTCAAATTCCGGTTCCAGCGCTCAAAGGGTTAAGTAATATTTTTGTGTGTGAATAAATTGCAACATAAGTTTATTTCTGAATCCATCTATATAGGTTGAACCTTAGTGAATAATATGTATGAAAAAAACTTATTCTAAATTTTAAAATAATTGTAAGCAAAAAAAATGAAGCATTACAATTTTTCCCTATTCAATGGGTATTCCCCCTCATAAAAAATGTTGAAAAAAACATAGCAATGTGTGTTTGTTGAACCAACTTATTAATGGTCAAGATAAGCACAGGCTTTTTGCAAAGTTTACCACTTAAATTGTTAAATACTTAACCTAGTCTTGCACCTCATTAGTTTCAAGTTATTTATTATACCCCCACAAACGAAGTTTAGGGGGGTATATAGGAGTGAACTTGTCTGTCAGTCGGTCAGTCTGTCTTTCGGTCCGTATTAAGTGTCCGCTCTCTAATTCAAGTAGTTTCCATCCGATCTTCACCAAACTTGGTCAGAAGTTGTATCTACAAGATGTCTAGGCCAAGTTTGAACATGGGCCTTACCGGGTCAAAAACTAGGTCACGGGGTCTATTAGTGCGTTTTAAACATTCAGCATGTTGTCCGCTCTCTAATTCAAGTTGTTTTCATCCGATCTTCACCAAACTTGGTCAGAAGTTGTATATAGATGATCTTAAGGCCAAGTTTGAACATGGGCCTTTCCGGGTCAAAAACTTGGTAACAGGGTCACTTAGTGCGTTTTTTAACATAAAACCAGAGCAGCGTGGGAATAAGTGGCAGTCAGTTCAGGTTTAAGTGAGAATTTGCTATATGGCACCAGCATAAAATCAGAGCAGCCTTGGAATAACTGACAGTCAGCTCAGGTTTAAGTGAACATTTGCTATATGTCACCAGCATAAAACCAGAGCAGCCTGGGAATAAGTGGCAGTCAGTTCAGGTTTAAGTGAACATTTGCTATATGTAACCAGCATAAAACCAGAGCAGCCTTGGAATAACTGGCAGTCAGTTCAGGTTTAAGTGAACATTTGCTATATGGCAGCAGCATAAAACCAGAGCAGCCTTGGAATAAGTGGCAGTCAGTTCAGGTTTAAGTGAGCATTTGCTATATGGCACCAGAATAAAACTAGAGCAGCCTTGGAATAAGTGGCAGTCAGTTCAGGTTTAAGTGAACATTTGCTATATGTCACCAGCATAAAACCAGAGCAGCCTTGGAATAAGTGGCAGTCAGTTCAGGTTTAAGTGAACATTTACTATATGTCACCAGCATAAAACCAGAGCAGCCTTGGAATAAGTGGCAGTCAGTTCAGGTTTAAGTGAACATTTGCTATATGTCACCAGCATAAAACCAGAGCAGCCTTGGAATAACTGGCAGTCAGTTCAGGTTTAAGTGAACATTTACTATATGTCACCAGCATAAAACCAGAGCAGCCTTGGAATAAGTGGCAGTCAGTTCAGGTTTAAGTGAACATTTGCTATATGTCACCAGCATAAAACCAGAGCAGCCTGGGAATAAGTGGCAGTCAGTTCAGGTTTAAGTGAACATTTGCTATATGTCACCAGCATAAAACTAGAGAAGCCTGGGAATAAGTGGCAGTCAGTTCAGGTTTAAGTTAACATTTGCTATATGGCACCAGCATAAAGCCAGAGCAGCCTTGGAATAAGTGGCAGTAAGTTCAGGTTTAAGTGAACATTTGCTATATGGCACCAGCATAAAACCAGAGCAGCCTGGGAATAAGTGGCAGTCAGTTCAGGTTTAAGTGAACATTTGCTATATGGCACCAGCATAAAACCAGAGCAGCCTGGGAATAAGTGGCAGTCAGTTCAGGTTTAAGTGAACATTTGCTATATGGCACCAGCATAAAACCAGAGCAGCCTGGGAATAAGTGGCAGTAAGTTCAGGTTTAAGTGAACATTTGCTATATGTCACCAGCATAAAACTAGAGCAGCCTGGGAATAAGTGGCAGTCAGTTCAGGTTTAAGTGAACATTTGCTATATGGCACCAGCATAAAACCAGAGCAGCCTTGGAATAACTGGCAGTCAGTTCAGGTTTAAGTGAACATTTGCTATATGTCACCAGCATAAAAACCAGAGCAGCCTTGGAATAACTTGCAGTCAGTTCAGTTTTAAGTGAACATTTGCTATATGGCACCAGCATAAAACCAGAGCAGCCTTGGAATAACTGGCAGTCAGTTCAGGTTTAAGTGAACATTTGCTATATGTCACCAGCATAAAACCAGAGCAGCCTGGGAATAAGTGGCAGTCAGTTCAGGTTTAAGTGAACATTTGCTATATGTCACCAGCATAAAACTAGAGCAGCCTGGGAATAAGTGGCAGTCAGTTCAGGTTAAAGTGAACATTTGCTATATGTCACCAGCATAAAACTAGAGCAGCCTGATAATAAGTGGCAGTCAGTTCAGGTTTAAGTTAACATTTGCTATATGGCACCAGCATAAAACCAGAGCAGCCTTGGAATAAGTGGCAGTCAGTTCAGGTTTAAGTGAACATTTGCTATATGTCACCAGCATAAAACCAGAGCAGCCTTGGAATAACTGGCAGTCAGTTCAGTTTTAAGTGAACATTTGCTATATGTCACCAGCATAAAACCAGAGCAGCCTTGGAATAACTGGCAGTCAGTTCAGGTTTAAGTGAACATTTGCTATATGTCACCAGCATTAAACCAGAGCAGCCTTGGAATAAGTGGCAGTCAGTTCAGGTTTAAGTGAACATTTGCTATACGTTACCAGAATAAAACCAGAGCAGCCTGGGATAAATCACAGTCTGTTCAGGTTTAAGTGAACATTTGCTATATGGAACCAGCATAAAACCAGAGCAGCCTGGGAATAATTCGCAGTCACTTCAGGTTTAAGTGAACATTTGCTATATGGCACCAGCATAAAACCAGAGCAGCCTGGGACTAAGTGGCGGTCAGTTCAGGTTTAAGTGAACATTTGCTATTTGGCACCAGCATAAAACCAGAGCAGCCTGGGAATAAGTGGCAGTCAGTTCAGGTTTTATGCAGTTTTTTGCTTATCAGTATCTTAGGGTTGGAAATAAAGCCTTTTAAACTTGAATATTAAGAAAGATCTTATATTTACACTGATTTTCTAAGGGGCTTCAAACGGGACATATGTTTATCTGAGTGAATAGGGTTAAATCACTTTATCTCTATACACAACATGAACACAAAAAAGAATGAATGAACACTTCCATTCGCATTTAACCAATAGCGGACTAATCCACCTTCAACATAATTAATTCTTTGATCATACTTTTAAATTATTTTCTAAAGAACTACGATCAGGTCAAAATGTGAGTGGGAGCTTTCAAGGTTTAAATTCTGTAGCACAATCCTGTGAATGGAACAAGCCACTTGTAAATAAAAGGTTTACATCATTAACCTAATTGTTATGATGTTATCAGATCAGGCTGTGGTTGTCCCAGTTTAGAATCCATGTGATCCACTGGCACATTTTACACTCAGATCGAATACATTCATGGTCACTCATGTTAGTTGTCCTCTTAACATGACTTTACAGGTTTCGTGTCAATCAGAAAGCAATACATGTTAATGAAGGTGTAACCTGTGAGAGTCTATCTGTCAACTCATGCATAATGGGACCTACCTATAAACCATGTCAGAGGTTTAGAACATTTGGCATTTTGCTCGCTGTCCCATTTTTCAAATGAATGGCATTGGAAGATTTCTTTCATAGGGATTGTTGACAAGCCTTAGAAAAAATTAGAGTAGTTCTTTTCTCGACTTTTCGTAGCACATGCAAGCTATTCTACTTGCCCTAGCGTCAGCATCCAAGCTAGGTTAAAGTTTTTCGTTTTGCTGGTGTTTAAGGAATGGCCTAAGGGTTTTCATTCAGTTTCCACACTTATATTACCCATATTAAATCACCCCATAAGCCAAAATAACTGGTGTTTGAAATTTTTCATAACTAGGGCCATTTTACGCTTAGAAATTTGCATATTGTTTGTACTCGATACATTTTTATGCCCCCGAAGGAGGGCATATAGTGATCGGACCGTCCGTCCGTCTGTCTGGCTGTCTTTTCGTCACACTTTGCATTTAGGTTTCGCATTTAGGTTTCGAAAAATGCTCATAACTTCTATGTCCCTTCACATAGCAACTTGATATTTGGCATGCATGTGTATCTCATGGAGCTGCACATTTTGAGGGGTGAAAGGTCAAGGTCATCCTTCAAGGTCAAAGGTAAAAAAACATGTATTAAAGCGGCGCAGTAGGGGGCAGTGTGTTTCTGACAAACACATCTCTTGTTAAAACTAATTATGCCCCCCTTCAAAGAAGAGGGGGTTTATTGCTTTGCTCATGTCTGTCGGTCGGTCTGTCGGTCCGTCCACCAGGTGGTTGTCAGACGAAAACTCAAGAACGCTTGGGCCTAGGATCGTGAAACTTCATAGGTACATTGATCATGACTCGCAGATGACCCCTATTGATTTTGAGGTCACTAGGTCAAAGGTCAAGGTCACGGTGACCCGAAATAGTAAAATGGTTTTTGAATGATAACTCAAGAACGCTTGGGCCTAGGATCATGAAACTTCATAGGTACATTGATCATGACTCGCAGATGACCCCTATTGATTTTGAGGTCACTAGGTCAAAGGTCAAGGTCACGGTGACCCGAAATAGTAAAAATGGTTTCCGGATGATAACTCAAGAATGCATACGCCTAGGATCATGAAACTTCATGGGTAGATTGATCATGACTCGCAGATGACCCCTATTGATTTTGAGGTCACTAGGTCAAAGGTCAAGGTCACGGTGACCCGAAATAGTAAAATGGTTTTCGGATGATAACTCAAGAACGCATATGCCTAGGATCATGAAACTTCACAGGTAGATTGATCATGACTCGCAGATGACCCCTATTGATTTTGAGGTCACAAGGTCAAAGGTCAAGGTCACGGTGACCCAAAATAGTAAAATGATTTTCGGATGATAACTCAAGAACGCTTTTGCCTAGGATCATGACACTTCATAGGTACATTGATCGTGACTCGCAGATGACCCCTATTGATTTTCAGGTCACTAGGTCAAAGATCAAGGTCACAGTGACAAAAAACGTATTCACACAATGGCTTCCACTACAACGGACAGCCCATATGGGCGACATGCATGTTTTACAAACAGCCCTTGTTTAGCAATTGTACTGAAACTGTATACATGTATTTCTTACAGAGTATTCCAGGGATTGACATGGAATGAGTGTGACAAAGGTTAATGTCATTTTTAGCTCATCTATTTAAAAAAAAAAATGAGCTATTGTCATCACCTTGGCATCTGCGTCGGCGTCCGGTTAAGTTGTGTGTTTAGGTCCACTTTACTCAGAAAGTATCAATGCTATTGCATTCAAACTTGGTACGCTTACTTACTGTCATGAGGGGACTGGGCAGACAAAGTCAGATAACTCTGGCGTGCGTTTTGACAGAATTATGTGCCCTTTTTATACTTAGAAAATTGAAATTTTGGTTAAGTTTTGTGTTTAGGTCCATTTTATTCCTTAAGTATCAAAGCTATTGCTTTCATACTTGCAACACTTACTAACTATCATATGGGGACTGTGCAGGCAAAGTTATGTAACTCTGACTGGCATTTTGACAGAATTATGTGCCCTTTTTATACTTAGAAAAGTGAAAAATTGGTTAAGTTTTGTGTTTAGGTCCACTTTATTCCTAAAGTATCCTAGCTATTGCTTTCATACTTGCAACACTTTCTAACTATCTCAAGGGGACTGTGCAGGCAAAGTTATGTAACTCTGACTGGCATTTTGACTGAATTATGGGCCTTTTATACTTGAAATTGAAAATTTGATCAAGTTTTGTGTTTTGGTCTACTTTACTCCCAAAGTATCATAGATATTGCTTTCATACTTGGAACACTCACAAACTATCATAAGGGGACAGTACAGGACAAGTTGCATAACTCTGGTTTTCATTTTGACGGAATTATGGCCCTTTTTTTTTACTTTTAAATTTTGTGTTTAGATTCACTTTACTTCTAAAGTATTAAGGCCAATGCTTTCAAACTTCAAATACTTTCATGCTATCATGAGGGTACTGTACCTGGCAAGTTGAATTTTACCTTGACCATTGAATGACCTTAACTATTAAGGTCAAATTATTAAATTTTGCTAAAATTGCCATAAATTCTTTATTTATGATTAGAATTGATTGATACTTTGAAAAAACAACTCTTTCCTGACATACTACAATAGACTCCACTCAAACCATCCCCCACGCCCCCCACCCCACAATCCCCCCCCCCCCATTTTTTTTTAAAGATCATCTAATAAATGACTACACCCTCATACTATACCCCCGCACCGCCCCCCCAATTGGTTTTTGAAACATGGTTAAAAAAAAAAAAAAAAAAGTTATTATTTTATTTCTGAAATACCGTCCAACAATCCCACCCAAGAATACTCCCCCCCCCCCAAAAAAAAAAATTAAAAAATTATAATTCTTTGTTTGCATTTTTTTTCTTATTTTTGGAAGATAATGTAATAAATGACCACACACCCACACTGTACACCCCTCTCCACCCCACCCCTCCCTCCTTTGTGATTGAAGTATTGAGATAGGTCCCTTCACCTTTAAAAGAAAAATAGATGAGCAGTCTGCACCCGCAAGGAGGTGCTCTTGTACTAAATATAGAAGCATTTCAAACCCTTAGATACTTATGAACAGCAAACAGCATAAAACCTGAACAGACTGCGAGTTAAACACAGGCTGTTCTGGTGTTATGCTGTTTGCACATTTTCACTTTGCTTCTGAATGGGAAAGGGTTGATGTAGTTTGTGTTTATCATTTACAAGTTTAAATAGATTGTCACCTACTCTCTGTCTGTCAGTGTGATTGCAAACTTGTCAACACTCTTCTATTGAAGGATTTCTCTCAATAACTTGGAACAAATATTTTTCAACGTCAACCATTTCTGGCTCACAAGCAAAGCAAAAGTGGCTATATGCAGCAGCCAGCATTACACCAGAACTGCCTGTGAGAAACTCACGTCTGTTCAGGTTGTATGCTGTTGTTACTTATCAGCACCCCAGGATTGGAAATGAAGCTTTTAAAGCTTGAATCTAGTAAAAAAAGGTCTTTAATTAATATTGATTTTAAGGGACAACAAACAGTTCAAAATGCGTACCTAAGTGGTAAAGGCTATGATGGGATCAATGTAGTCGTGTTCTGAGAACAGTGGGCATAATGCATGTGCGTAAATTGTCATCCCTGATTAGCCTGTGCAGTCCGTTTTCTCAGAACGCGGCTCAGTGTAATTTTCTTACATTTTCAGTGGCATCGTACTGCTAACACCCAGGAGACAGACGGCTTCCAAGTGAAGCGTCCCGGTGATCAGAACGTGAGATGCACTGTGCTGTTGATGCTGGACTATCAGGTCTGTACCTGTTTTAGGGCCGTTTTTCTGTAAGTTTAACAGCCCAAATAAGGCTGTCCCCCCTGTAAACACAGTGTAGTCTCTGTTTCCATTTATATTAAGCAGAAATTAAATGTCTTATAATGTAATGTATTGCATTTTCATTTTGCTCAGTCTGTCTCTTCAAGTTATATTTATATTATATTTGTTTATGTCTGTTTGTTCAATTTTGATTGTTTTCAGCCTATGTTGTTTTTTCAGTCTGACAATTTCAAGTTGTATTCATTTTCAGCCTATCCTGTTCAAGTTGTATTCATTTTCAGCCTATCCTGTTCAAGTTGCATGCATTTTCAGCCTATCCTGTTCAAGTTGTATTCATTTTCAGCCTATCTTGTTCAAGTTGTATTCATTTTCAGCCTATCCTGTTCAAGTTGTATTCATTTTCAGCCTATCCTGTTCAAGTTGCATGCATTTTTGACCTATGTTGTATTTTCTGACTGACCTGTTCAAATGGTATGCCTTTTCAGCCTGCGCAGTTCAAGCTGGACCCACGGCTAGCCCGGTTGCTGGGCGTGCACACTCAGACAAGGCCTGTCATCATCAACGCCCTCTGGCAGTACATCAAGACCCACAAGCTGCAGGACTCGCATGAACGCGAGTACATCAACTGTGACCGATACCTTGAACAGGTGAGCATTGTGTCCTCTTTGGTAACACGAATACATCAACTGTGGCCGATATCTGGAACAGGTGAGAAATGTGTCCTCTTTGCTAGCGCCAATACATAAACTTTGACCATTATCTAGAACAGGTGAGAAGAACAGTCTCTCAGTAACTAACAACTGATATCTAGAACAAGTGTCAACTATGGAGTTGCGTTCTAAGGAAACTGAGCATAATGCATGTGCGTAAAGTGTTGTCCAAGATTAGCCTGTGAAGTCCACACAGGCTAATCAGGGACGACACTTTCCGCTTTAATTACATTTTTTGTTAAAATACAGTCTTTTCTTTGCAAAAATCTAATTTAGGTGGAAATTGTCGTCCCTGTGCGGACTTCACAGGCTAATCTGGGACCACACTTTACGCACATGCATTATGCCCAGTTTTCTCAGAACATGATTCTTTGTCATGTTTGGCCACTATTTGAGCCTGGTTCTGGGAAAACTGAACTTAATGCATGTGTGTTAAGTGTCATCCCAGATAAGAAAGTGTGGTCTGCACATGCTGGGGATGGCACTTTCTGCTTATTTAAAGGAAGTCTCTTCTAAAAGCAAATCCAGATTAGGCAGATATTGTCTTCCCCTTTTAGTACGTCACAGGCTAATCTGCGATGACACTTATCGAAATTACCATAAAAGGAGAAAGTATCGTCCCTGATAAGTCTGTGTGGACTGCACAGGCTAATCTAGGGCAACACTTAACGCACATAAATTACGCCCACAAAAAGTATTGTATTTTAACGGAAGCAGACGATATTCATAATTTTCATATTTCATTCAAGACACAAAGGAAAACCAGAAGTCAAATGTGGCGGGAATTCTCCCATTTAAAACCTTGATCTTTGTATGTTGCTTGACTTGAGGTTCCTTGCAAACTTCACAATAATTTTACTATTCTCACTTCATTCCTGTTTACAGATATTCCAGTGCTGATGTAACCATTTCACACTTTTTGTGCCTGTAAACAGATATTCAAGTGCCAGTTTACACACTCCACACACCCCTTGCCTGTTTACAGATATTCAAGTGCCTGTTTACTCACACTTCCTGCCTGTTTACAGATATTCAAGTGCTTGTTTACACACTTCACACACCTCATGCCTGTTTACAGATATCCAAGTACCTGTTGACACACTTCACACACTTTGTGTATGTTTACAGATATTCAATTGCCTGTTGACACACTTATCACACCTCGTGCCTGTTTACAGATATTCAAGTGCCTGTTTACACACTTCACACACCTAGTGCCTGTTTACAGATATTCAAGTGCCTGTTTACACACTTATCACACCTCCTGCCTGTTTACAGATATTCAAGTGCAGGTTTACACACCTGGTGCCTGTTTACAGATATTCAAGTGCCTGCTTACACACTTCACACACTTTGTGCCTGTTTACAGATATTCAATTGCCTGTTTACACACTTATCACACCTTGTGCCTATTTACAGATATTCAAGTGCCTGTTGACACACTTCACACCATTTGTGTAGACCTGTTTACATATATTTGAGTGCCTGTTTACACACTTCACGCACTTCTTTGCTGTTTATATGATAGCAAGTGTATGAAGTTTTCATTCCTTTTTACAGATGTTCGATAGCAAGTGTATGAAGTTTGAAATTCTGTTTACAGATATTCGAGTGCAAGCGTATGAAGTTTGCAGAGATTCCCGGTAAACTTCACACCCTGCTCATGCCTCCCGACCCAATTGTAATCAATCATGTGATCACTGTGGAGGGGCCAGACGCGCGCAAGACTGCCTGCTACGATATCGATGTGGAGGTGGTGAGTAGACTTAACATTGTGTCCCTTAATGTGGATTTCCTCTAAGTATGATGAGGTAAACTTACAATGTATCTCGTGCTAATAAGGAGATCTTCACCTTGCTGCCTTAAAAAAGAAAGATAAACTTGAGATTGTCTCCCTTAAGGAGATAAACCTTAGATTGCTTCCCTTAAGAAGATAAACTTGAGATATCCTTCCTTAAGGAGATAAACTGAGATCCCCTTCCTTAACGAGATGAACTTGATATTGGGTCCCTTAATACGATTAGCTTGAGATTGCCTCCCTTAACAATATAAACCTGAGATTGCACCCCTTAATATGATAAACTCAAGATTTCCTCTGTTTACAAGATATACTTAGATTTCCTCCCTTAACAAGATTAACTCAAGATTTGTTCCTTTAACAGGATACACTTCAGATTTCTTCCCTTAAGAAGATAAACTTGAGATTGCCTCCATTAATAAGATAAATTTGCGATCTCCTCTCTTAACAAGATAAACCTAAGATTGTGTACCTTTACAAAATAAACATGAGATTTCCTCCCTTAACAAGGTGAGCTTTAGAGGGTCTCCCTTTACAAGATAGACTTGAGATTGCCTCCTTTAATAAACTTGCTATTGCTTTCCTTGAATAGATAAACTTGAGAAACTTGCCTTTCTTAATAGGTACAACTTTAGAATGCCTCTTTAACAAAATAAACTTGAGATTGTCTGACTAAACAAGATAAACTCAAGATTAGCTCACTTAACAAGATAAACTTGAGATTGCCCTCAGTAACTGTCAGTGTCCTGGGCCCAGAAATTGTCACATGTGAAGCCAAAATACGACTTTGTTTACCATTAAAAGCATTTTTGCTTTCTAAAATTCCTCCAGAAGTTTACATTTGAAACCCATAACAACATAATAACTTAACCAATCTTTAAAGTAAAGGTGTGTACTTCCAATTGATGTGTAAATAAAATAGTTTGTTGAATAAAATAGACCGTGAAACATCTTTATATAATAAATCCACTACACAGAACAATTGCTCTGGGGCTAGCATTACAGGGGAGTTTTGGGCTAGCATTACAGGGGAGTTTTGGGCTAGCATTACAGGGGAGTTTTGGGCTAGCATTACAGGGGAGTTTTGCAATTAATACGAGCCACTCTCTGGGAAAATTGGGCTTGAATCATCTGTGCCATGCTCTGGGAAAAAGGGGTTTAAGTCATGTGGGTAAAGTGTCGTCCCAGGCCCGCACAGTCTAATCAGAGACGACACAGCTTTTATGGTATTTTTTGTTCACAGAAAGTCTCTTCTTTGCAAAAATCCAGTTTAGGCGGTAAGTGTCATCACTGATTAGCCTGTGCAGACTGCACAGGCTAATCTGGGATGACACTTTACCCTCATGCATTAAATCCTCTTTTCACAAAGCACTTCCCATCTGTGTAAAGTGTAGTCCCAGATAAGCCTGTGCAGTCCTCACCTGTGCAACAGTATCTTGTAGACATATTACTAGCTGTGGCATCTCATGAATTTTTCCATGCATTATTGTTGAAAACTGAAAACTTGCAACACAGTAATTATATTGATTTATAAATACTATTTCACTTTATCAAAATATATAATTTGTTAACTTATTTGTGTCTGAAAAAATCAAATGAACAAAATACAGTATAATTGTGTTTAATTAAAACACCCCCTAATTGACCTTTAACATAAATTTTCATTAAAATCTGTTGATTCCAAAATGCATGTATTTTATTATATCAACAAAATAACCCTGAAAAAATATTAAAACTTCAATCAAAATGAAGAATGCATTGTGAACATAATCATTTGAGCCACATTGTGGGAAAACAGGGATTTTAAGCATGCATTAACTGTCGTCCCAAATTAGCCTGTGCAGTCCACACAGGCTAATCAGGGACAACACTTTCCACTTTTACAGAATTTTTCGTTTTAAAGAAATCTGTTCTGAACGAAACTCCAGTTTAGGCAAAAGAATTGTTGTACCTGATTAGCCAGTGCAGACTGCACAGGCTAATCTGTGATGACACTTTAATAACATTTATTAAACCCCGTTTTCCCAGGGTTAGGCTCATTTAAAATCACAGCATCATTACATCACCCTTGTTCATAGCTATGTACAGTGTCCTCTTCTACTACTACTACTACTAAGTAACAGGTTAAAAGTGAACTGAATACCAGCCAAGCTCAATTTGTACAAACTAAATATGGATTGTCGGGTAATTAAATGTCCGCTCATAAAAGTGCTTTGACCTTGCTTATAGGACATTTGTAATACAATACTACAACGCATTTGGTTATTGCATAAGCTAGCTTATAGGACAGAAACTCCATATTTGGATTACAATACTACAACGCAGTTTGTTATCTCATAAACTAGGTGAATGAAACCAGATTAAATGTAAAGATAACACTTCTGGGGTATTAATAGCTTCCAAAATTGAAATACTCCAACTATGGCCCATTGAACGCAGAACATGTGAAAGGCCAAGGTTAAAAATTTGTTTGTTAACCATTGCAGAACAATTGCATTTCTGTATTTGATAGAACCAATGTGCAAAAGCGTTAATTAGCCATGGTAAATTATTAGCCGATTGGGTGTTTTCTTTAACCCTTTCCCACTGAGATGCAAAATGAAAATGGCTATGTGTAAACAGCATAAAACCAGAACAGCCTGTGTGTAGCACGGAAAAGTGAAAATGGCTATGTGCAAAAAAAGGTCTTGCAATAAATTCAACTTTCTGAGGGACTACACATGCGTCCAAATATGCATCTAAGTTGTAAAGTTTTAACAAACAGACCAGCACTGTGTTTACAATTTACTTCTGTCTTTTTCCACTGTTCTCAGAAGGTATTGGCCATACTTGCCCTTTCTGCTTAGAGCGCACTATGTTGTGAAGTTGGAAAAAGACATCAATCTTAGAATAATCTGTGTTTTTTCAGCTATGCTTTATTCTGGTTGTATTGATAAATTTTAACCCTTTGCATGCTGGGAAATTTGTCGTCTGCTAAAATGTTGTCTGCTGAATTTATAAAATTCGCATTTTCTTTGATTTTTTTCAAAGAATACTATCAGAATAGCAAACAGTTTGGATCCTGATGAGGCTCCATCTCATCTGGATCTAAACTGTTTGCAAAGGCCTTAAAAATTCGGTTCCCGCATTGTAAGGGTTAATTAGAGATTATTAGTACAATAGACACTTGCATAGTTTACTGCATCATTAAAATTGATTTTACTACTCAGGAGTGGATGTTTAGATGGATTTTTAATTTATATACAATTAAACCATGTTAATGCATCCATGAACACAGTTGAACAATACAGTTTAAAAAAATAAAATACGTTAATTGTTGTTGAATAAGTGTGTCTTATAGTAGTTGTTTTACAGAATATTACAAAAATACATTTTGAAGATAAAATTAACAGTTTTGTTGGAGACAGTAAACAAAATGGTAACCATTCCAAGCTTGATGTCTCTTTCCAAATTCACACAGTACAGTGTTTAATTTATATAATAACAATACTGATGATGATGGTAAACATACATTGTGGTTTGAGGGTTGATATTTATTGTTGGCCTAGTTGATGATGGTAAACAAATAGTGAAGTTTGTGGGTTGATATTTATTGTTGGCCTAGTAATGCTACCAATCTCTATGCCATCCCTGTCACATTGTAAAACAGCAAGGGGAGGGGGGGGGCAGTGTGTTTGGACTAGATTGATCCAAGGTTTGTTTTGGCGACATTTCTTTGTAAACCTGATAGGCACTCCAGAAATAGCACATAATTGTACTGATTTCTATTTTTTGTGCGCTGGATAAATTTAGCAGAAGAGCTGTCATTTAATTTCAGGAATGTTTTATATATTTAAGATTGAGAGGACAAAACTATTGTGAATGCTTAAAATATTTCTAGGTCAGTTGCAATGTTTTCTCACGAGTTCATTTCATGATTTGTGATATGATAACGGCGGTTATTGAAGCCCTAGTGTAAGTACTCATGTTCTGAATGAAATAAGCCTGGCTGTGGGAAAATTGGGCTGGATGCGTTAAGTGTTGTCCCAGATTAGCCTGTGTAGTCAACACAATCTAATTGGGGTTGACACATACCAATAAACTTTATTTTTGATTTAGAAAGAGACTTCATGTACACTCAAAAAACACAACATAACAGCGGAAAAAAATGGGAAAACTTTGCTTCATGCATGGGCTTCAAGTGTTGTCTTAGATTAGGCTTATCAGGGAAGACACATTCCACCTAAAATAGATCTTTATTTAGAACAGATATCCTTCAAATGAAAAATACAATAAAAGTGGAGTCTCGTCCCTGAATAGCCTGTGTGAACTGCACAGGCTAATCTGGGCTGACACTTAACACACGTGTATTAAACCCAGTTTTTCCAGATTGTTGCCAAAACGATCACCTGTAGAGCAACTTTGAATTTCAAGTCTACAACTTTCGTGAATTTTCTATTTAAATAAATTTCCAGGTGTTTAACTTTTCCATAAATGGCTTTGTAGATACTTGCCCTTGTTCTTGCATTTGCATATCTTTACTACAACAAGGGTGAGGGCATGTAAGAATTGCCACGTGTTGTTTTTTTAGGATGACACTCTGAAGCAACAGATGAACTCATTCCTGCTGTCCACACAAAGCCAGAATGAGATTGCTTCCCTTGACAATAAGGTAAACTTGAGTTTGTCTCCCTTGGCATAAAGGTAAATTTGAGATTGTCTCCCTGGAAAATAAGGTAAACTTGTGATTGCCCCCCCCCCCCCTCCCCCGTGGCAATTAGGTAAACGTAAGATTCTCACCATTGGCAATAAGATAAACTTGAGATTGCCTCCATTTACAGTAAGGTTTACTTGAGATTGCCTCCATTGGCAGTTAGGTTTACTTTAGATTGCCTCAATGGACAATAAGGTAAACTTGAGATTGCTTCCATTTACAGTAAGGTTTACTTGGAAATGCCTCCATTTACAGTAAGGTTTACTTGAGATTGCCTCCATTGACAGTTAGGTTTACTTTAGATTGCCTCAATGGACAATAAAGGTTTACTTTAGAATGCCTCAATGGACAATAAGGTTAACTTCAGATTGCCTTCCTTGAAATTAAGTTAAACACGAGTTCACCTCCGTTGCAATTAAAGTGTGGAACATTTCCTTACTTCCCCCAAACCATGATTCCTGTTTTCAGATCCACGAGACTGTGGAGACCATCAACCAGTTGAAGACAAACCGTGAGTTCTTCCTGAGCTTCTCCAAGGACCCACAGGAGTTCATCAACAACTGGCTCATCTCTCAGACCCGTGACCTCAAGGTGAGTTCATCAACTACTGGCTTTTCTCTCAGACCCGTGACCTCAAGGTGAGTTAATCAACTACTGGCTGATATTTCAGACCCGTTACCTCAAGGTGAGTCAGACCTGTGCCCTTAATGTCAGTGTCCTCAAGATGTCAATCTTGCATCATTTGTCCGCGGTGGTGCAGTATGCGGTTACCATGCAACTTTCATCCATTCTAAATAAAACTTTGGTAGAAAGTTTATCTGGATGATAACTAGGCTGATTTTAAATCTGGGGCAATTGCATATACAAACCAGGTTACAAGGTCAAATCTTGGGAAAACCTTGACTCCTTCCCTGAGGTGTTTTCCATGATGACACCCCTGTATTGCTTGGTATATTTTAAGAGTTGATGATAATCTTTTTGAGGTTCTTTGTGTTTCAGACGATGACAGATGTTGCAGGCAACCCAGAGGAGGAGAGGCACGCCCAGTACTACATGAGACCCTGGTCCCAGGAGGCTGTGTGCAGATACTTCTACAGCAAGGTTAGCACCCAGTGTACACCTAGTAGTATAGGACTGAAGTACCCAGTGTACACCTAGTAATCTAGGACTGAATTGCCCAGTGTACACCTAGTAATCTAGGACTGAATTGCCCAGTGTACACCTAGTAATCTAGGACTGAATTGCCCAGTGTACACTTAGTAATCTAGGAGTGAAGTACCCAGTGTACACTTAGTAATCTAGGAGTGAAGTACCCAGTGTACACTTAGTAATCTAGGAGTGAAGTACCCAGTGTACACTTAGTAATCTCGGAGTGAAGTACCCAGTGTACACTTAGTAGTATAGGACTGAAGTACCCAGTGTACACTTAATAGTAAATGACTGAAGTACTCAGTGTACACTTAGTAATATTGGACTGAAGTACCCAGTGTACACCTAGTAATATAGGACTGAAGTACCCTGTCTACACTTAGTAAGCTAGGACTGAATTGCCCAGTGTACACTCAGTAATCTAGGACTGAAGTACCCAGTGTACACCTAGTAATCTAAGACTGCATTGCCCAGTGTACACTTAGTTATCTAGGAGTGAAGTACCCAGTGTACACTTAGTAATCTAGGAGTGAAGTATCCAGTGTACACTTAGTAATCTAGGACTGAATTCAATTAAGACCTTTTGCATAAAGAGGGACACCCTTTCATATGTTTCTTAGGAAGAATAAGTACATTGTGACTTGGGAAATTGTTTGAATCATACATAGTCTGTCACATCTGTTTTGTGTTCAAATGTTTACTTGGCGACCTCTTAACAAGCTTTAGAGGTTAATTTACCTGGTGTGCATAAAAAGCGTTTATTTTTGTGTATCTGTTTCCTTGGAAAAACCAGTACTCAATGTCTTAGGAGATGCCCCAGCAAAACCTTAATGAATGTTTATGAACAGACCATGCACAACAAATGGGCAGATTGTGTGCATGAAATGAAATATAAGTTGATGAACCAAAATTTCATAAACATGTTGCACATATTTTATCAAGAACTACATCTGTTCATGGACCATTTTACGAGTTCATAAACAATTTATGAACTTATAGACAATAGAAAATTGATCACAAGGATAGCTCCTTAAGTAGAGATCGAACTGGGATGCTTCTTAAGTAGAGATTGAACTGGGATGCTTCTTAAGTAGAGATCAAACTGGGATGCTTCTTAAGTAGAGATCAAACTGGGATGCTTCTTAAGTAGAGATCGAACTGGGATGCTTCTTAAGTAGAGATCGAACTGGGATGCTTCTTAAGTAGAGATTGAACTGGGATGCTTCTTAAGTAGAGATCGAACTGGGATGCTTATAAGTTGAGATTGAACTGGGATGCTTCTTAAGTAGAGATCTAACTGGGATGCTTCTTAAGTAGAGATCTAACTGGGTAGCTCCATGAGTAGAGATCAAACTGGGATGCTTCTTAAGTAGAGATCAAACTGGGATGCTTCTTAAGTAGAGATCAAACTGGGAGTAGAGATGTAACTGGGAACCTCCAAGTTTCAAGGCAGATTTTTTATACTACCTTTACTGTATCACAAAGTGTTTGGATTCGTAATTATACCAGATAAGATCGGCATTTCCCCTAAAAACATATTTTAAAATACTATTAATGATACTTTTACTGTATTAGATGTGCTTGTAGTTTCTTGTAAATATAGTTTTCGAAAGATAGAGGATAAAATGGACACAAATCAGTATCAGTATCAACATGGTTAAAACTTAATAGCCATCCATCAATGGATCATTAGTTGAATATAAATATACATAAACGATATGAAAAGCCAAGGCGTTTTTAAAAGATATGACAATTGATCTCTTCATGTGATTGTTACACAGGTTCAGCAACGACGAATGGAATTGGAACAAGCCCTTGGCATCAGGAACACCTAGATGTGGACCTGCTTTACTTGACCTTGACACTCGGTGCTGAGCATATGGGTGTCCACCTTACAAAGAGCTCACACTTAGGCCTCGGTCTGGGAAAACAGGGTTTAATGCATGTGCTAAAAGTGTCATCTCTGATCAGTCTATGCGGACTGCACAGGCTAATCTGCAATGACACTGTACACACATGCATTAAGCCCAGTTTTCTCAGAACGCGACTTATTAAATCTTGATTGGCTGCCCAATATGACACTTAAGACTTCGGGAAAATTTAGCATATCTTGGCAGAATGTTGACCATAATAAGATGATCTCCATGAATACATTATCATTATTACAGGAGACTGCCTGTATTATTATTATCATGTGTGAAGGTTTTTTAGGACTTTTGCTTTAAATCTTATGCTCTGACATTAAATAGTACTGTTTTATTGTGACACTTAAAAAGTACTGCAATTTTGTGACATGTGAATAGTGGTATTATTTTGTGACACTTGAGTAGTACATTTATAGTGTGACACTTGAATAGTAGTGTTAATGATTTGCGATACTTGGTAACTTTTGAAACTTGTATTTCAACAATTCACTATTGTGTTCCTTTGGATTTTGTGACATGACTAAATAAATGTATTGTATGATGTATTTCTATGTTGTAAATGGTAAAATAAACTAGTTTACCTTTGTTGCGCTTACATGTAATGTTTTCTTTTGTTTGCCATATGGAAGACAATATTAGACTTCTAAATGCATGTATTAAGGTACAGCGTTTGACACATAACAACACACTGAGTGCATTTGCCCACCGTAAATATCAAAGATGCATGTGCTTTAGCTATACAAGGGAATTTCAAAATACCTATTGTCTATTAGTCTTCATGTCAAAAGAAGAAACACTATGATTATTTATTAACATTTAAGTTTAGTAGAAAACTGGTCAAGAGGAACCTTCTTATGCCCCGGTAGGGTGGCATATAGCAGTTGAACTGTCAGTCTGTCTGTGTGTCTGTCCGAAAACTTTAAAATTGGCCATATCTTTTGCAATATTGAAGATAGCAACTTGATATTTGGCTTGCATGTGTATCTCATGAAGCTGCACATTTTGAGTGGTGAAAAGTCAAGGTTATCCTTCAAGGTCAAAGGTCAAAAAACTAAATCCAAGGGAAGTAACAAGCTTTAAAGGGAGATAATTTCTATTTTATATCATTTGGCAAGTACAGATCAATTTCACAAGTGTAGTAAAAAAATTTAAAGGATATAATAAAAACA
The DNA here is from genome assembly GCF_020536995.1 of Dreissena polymorpha. NCBI lineage: Eukaryota > Metazoa > Mollusca > Bivalvia > Myida > Dreissenidae > Dreissena > Dreissena polymorpha. The sequence continues at coordinate 153,875,523 of NC_068356.1, read as the reverse complement.
AATTTTAAGGTAAAGGTCATCCTTCAAGGTAAAAAGTCAAAAAATAAAATCCAAGGGAAGTAATCAGCTATAAAAGGGAGGTAATTTCTAAACCTGACAAATGATATATTGAAATTTTATTTCAAAGCGGGGCAATAGGGGGCATTGTGTTTGTGACGAACACGTCTCTTGTAATTATGTGTAAGGCTGTTAACTAGGTCATGTCTAAAAGGTACCTATTAGTCAAAGATTGTTTCAACTTGGTAAGTAATCAGGGCCACTATTCACCAAACAATTAAATTTGAACTATTACAGAATTGCTTTACTTTTGAGTCAAACTTGGCATTAACCACCTCCATGTACATCTGTCTTCATTTTCGAACACAGCAGAGCTAATATTAAAACATGTTCTGACAAAGTGCCACAACGATTAGTGGTCATATTTTTCGACCAAACATAGGTAGAACATTGACATTTCTAAGATGTTCTTTATTAAAAACAAAGGTTTAAGAATTGTTGTGTTCTTTTTTCACTTGATATTAGCATATACGTCGCATGAAATGTTTAATATGAAGTGGACATATTCTTAACCACATAATAGTGTTTGTAGATACAATTTCACTACGCGAGACCGTCTCATATATGTCCTCATGGTTTGTTATGAATTTATTTCCTAGTCATCAAAACATATGATATGTTGTTTATTAAGACGCATTTTTCTTTCCACACGTTCAAATCACACTGTTACATCGGCATGAAGCGAACATTTGTCTTATGGCATATGCACTTGAGCAGTCTGGTCAGGGACAACACTTTCCGCTACAAAACAGAACGCAAGGATTCCCAGTATCTCCAGAGTAGCCTATTTAATATTCATATCCTGACAAAACAACATGGATGTGCAGGCGGGGCTGGAGCAACGCTGGCAGCATATTGTATAAGACAATTTCAGAGTGATGTGGGTCTTTAAACATCTGATTGCATCGTGTAAATGGAACATCAAACCACCATACTTTGTGATAAAAAATTGAAGTCACATTGTGTTATTCATAGCAAACTGGCAAATGTCGCTGGCATATTCTGGCTTGCACACATAACACATGTGTTGCTAGATAACTAAACAATTTCCTTTCTATCGAGGACACTATACTTTTTTGGTAGTTTAGTCTCACAATACAAGACAAATAACATTTACTGATAGGGTTTCATTCATTTATTTCTGTAGAATTCGTGTTATTTGATATCTTGAAATCAATACTGTGTTCTCAACATAAGACATTTATCAATAGTACATTCCGTCTTCCCTGACGATTTACTGATCCAGCTCTGACCCTGAAAGTCTTGGGGATGGAATTTACTGGTAATCTTCCTACACTGAAGTGTTACATCCTATACTCAAAGACGCGGCGATGTTGCAAATGTATGGTGTGCTTATGCTCATATCAGCCAATGGTATAAATGAAGTGTATACATTCTGATCTGCTGGCGTTATGTAAAAGGTCATTTAAGGTGAAAAGTTGGGTTTAACAGCTACACCAAAGAAAATATTTGGAGTTCATCCTGACCTTAGAATAAAGATAAAAAAATTACTTTTCTTAATAATTTAGTTTAAAACAAAGATTTTATTGTTGTTGGTGTATAGTGTTTATACCTGTAAGTCGCATATCCACCTCATGAAATCTTTTATAAATTGCATGTATATTCAAACCACAAAATAATGTTCGTAGATAAAACTTATGAGATCACCTCACATGTGTATTTACATGACTTATTACCAGTTTATTTCTTCACCATAGAAATATATAGTATGTTTATATTTGATAAACATGCAGTTTCCCTTCGGCACATTCAAATCACGCTTTTAGAGTCGCGTCGTGCGAAAATTGGACTCATCGCGTTTCGGCCAGCGTAGCTCTAGCCCAGTCTGGTTAGGGGCAACGCTGTCCTCTATAAAAAAAAATCATGCAAGGTTTCATTAAGTATCTCCTGACCATATTGCGATATGTTCAGGTTGGACAATAGCTTCACTGGCTGCATATAGCACGAGACCCATTTTAGCGTAATAAAGAGTTAAAAAAAAATCTTATTGCGTCTTGTAAATGAAACATCTAAGCACAATACTTTCGGGTAGTTTTTAATAGGGAATTGAAGTAAAACTGTGTTATAAATAGAAAACTGGCAAATTTCGGCCAGCCTATTCAGGCTTTTAGGAACGATTTCCAGGCAGGCTGACAGAGTACGGCAAACATTTGTGGATAGATCAGTAAATGATTTCCCTTTTATCATGACACTTAACAATTTCGGTAGCGTTGGTTTTCTCATCACGAACGAAATACTGTGTTATCAACGTTTATCGTTAGTCCATAATGTCTTCACCTCACAATTTAGTAACCATTGCGTGCTGAGCATGAAATTCTGAGAGATGGATTTTAATACGCAACTGGTTAAAAAATGGTGTCTTAGTGTTGTATGAACATGCAGAGAGTAGTCCCGAATGCATTACACTGAACAATTTTACATCCTATACGCTGTACCCAGACGCAGTGATGTAAACACAGGTCTGGGTGAATCTCTCTCAAATCAGCCAATAAAATATTCGAATTTATTCATTCGGGTCTTCTGGCGTTATATAAAGGTTATTTAAAGCGAAAAGCTGGGTTAAACAGCTACGCCAAAAAAACAAACAATGGTTGACATTACAAATGCACAAGTTAGCATTATATTTTGTTAAAACTTTATTGCACATTTCACAAGTTAAATTACGACGAAAGCATATGTACTCGTGTCACAGGAATATTTGCAAATTGACAAAAAAAGTCAATTGACCTAACTGACAAAACATATAAACATTAAATATCTTTAAACCCATTTATTAACTTAAAGGTCATTTGTTTGTTTCGTGAATTTTAGCCACAAAGATGCTCTCAAGATGAACACCATAGCTGATACAGGCTCCACCATAGCTGATACAGGCTCCACCATAGCTGATACAGGCTCTAGAGTTGATAAGAGAACACCATAGCTGATACAGGCTCTAGAGTTGATAAGAGATCTTTATTACCAGACCTGGCATAATTGACTTTAAGAAAACTAAGTACATTTCAAATATGTTTATTTTCAGAGGTGTAGAAAGCGTCAACCACAAGCTTGGGCGAGCTGTTCATATTTCTGAGCAGAGACAATAAGCTTTTCTGTAATCGCCACTTTCATGGTATTCGATGACGCTCGATTACATGAGTTTGATTTTGATTCATATACAAGCCTGTCTCTGGGAAAACGGGGCTTAATGAAGTCTGCACAGGCATGATTACAACACATGCAGTACAAAATTAAACACACAATTACAACAACTAATGGTACAACCATCGACACAATGCACTGAAAAGATAAGAGCCTGTGTTCACTTGTGAGACATTTTTAACAATTCCTGATTCATCCAGACGGCAATTTAAGTTCATTAGAAAAATAAAATGAAAAATGCAAAGCTTTGTGCGTTAATTGTCGATATTCTCTTATATGATACTTGAAATTCTCAAAATCAATACTTCACAAAAATGACAGTTTTTAACTGATGTTAATTCTATTCCCCTGCAAATTTACTGTATTATCATTATCAATCATGAAACATTAATGTTCATTGATTTCATGGGTGGACTAATCCACAAATTTAACACAACCTCAGGGCTTTTTTCCTTCTGTGAGAATGGCCGTTTTTCACAATTTTGGGAAAATCGCAACTAAAATTTTCACAATTTTGTGAAAATCGCGACTAAAATTATCACAATTTTGGGAAAATAGCAACTAAATTTTCAAAATTTAAAGAAGTTTGCGACTCAAATTTTTACAATTTCAAGAAATTCGTGACTCAAATTTTCACAATTTTTGAAAGTTTGTGACTCATTTTTTCACAATTTTGAACAGTTCACGACTCATTTTTTCACAAAATGGGGTGGGAGGGGGGGGCCAAAGGCCTCTTCACAAAAACAGGAAAAAAAGCCCTGACTCTTATTTCTCTTTGTTTAAAAAAATCAGAAATCCACAAACTAACGTGTCCATGAAAAAGTCATTTTTTGAAATACCATAAATATTTCAAGGTGACAAATATAAATGATTTCACAGTATTCACTAATTTATAAATAAGATTGCTTCTCCAGTTGTGTGATCTGTTGCTGATCAGGTGTCATAATGATGACCCTACGTCCTGACCTCTAGACAGGCCTCCAGGCCAGGATACCTCACTTGTCACCATGACAACGCCCCAGGGAGGTCAGAAGGGGTCAGCAGGCAGACGGACGGACGGACTAAGGTCACTAAAGAAGCCGTGTTGAAGACCTTCCTCTGCTGACAAACGACCGCTAGGGTTACACACCAGTAGTCTCTGAAATAAACAGAATAGAAAATACGGTTACACAAAAATAATTTCTTTAAAAAATTGTCTAAATAACATAGAAAACACTGTTATACAAAGAAAAAATTTCTCTAAATTGAATAGAAAACACTGTAACCTAAAAATAATTTCTGAAAAAAGTTTGTCAAGCCTCCTTTTAAGTTAATACCGGTATATGTATTAGTCGAATGGTTTGTCATATACCTGTCACACCACAAATGAAGCACTTCAAACACTACTTTCAACATGCTTTTTTAGGGGTTCAATTTGAGTAAAATCTGAACAACGGTCATGACATATCTTGGTTTAAAGACTGCCAGTACCAAAACATTTAGGATTTCAAAATATCTAACATAAACATAAAATCCTATTAACCATCATACAAAATCTTACAGTAATCCAAAAATCTTGAGTCCAGTAGCCAACAAATGTTAGTTTCCAGTTATGTTTGCTTATTCACAATATTTGGATCCAGTAACGCTCCATTCTTCATTGTGGGCTAGGGAACTACTTAAATGTATCCCGGGTACTCTAAAGTATGTGTAAATGTACCCTGGTAATGTAAAATAAACTAAAATGAACCCAGGAATTCTAAATCGACATTGGTCGTTGTCAGCTTTTTTTTCCAAATAAAATATGTGCATATTTATGTCAATATTTTAAAAATGGCCTCTATATTATCGAAACTGATACTCGGAAAAATAATGTTGAGGCAGTTTTTGTTCAAAGAAAATTTTGTTTTGTATTCTGTAGCGCGTTTTAGGTCATCCGATTTTGTGCGGGAATAAAAGTTGGCTAAAGTACGTTTTAGTATATTTTGTTCTTACCCAGGTACATTTAAGTAGTTCTCCAGCCGACAATGGCCAATCAAGCCCCAGTAACCAATAAATATTTGTTCCCTCTGACCTACAGATCTTTCTCTCTTGTTACCCAATAATCTTGGTTTCAGGTTACCAATAATTATTGGTTCCCAGGAGCAGCAAATCTTGTTTCTCAGTAAACCACCAATTTTAATGTTGATTCCCAGTAACACATAAATTTTGATTTCATATTACACACAAATCTTAGTTTCCAGTACCCCAAAAATCTAGGTTTCAAGTGACCCCAAAAGCCTTGGTTCTATGCAACTGACAAACCATGGTTTCCAGTAACACACAAATCTTTATCTTGGTCCCCAGAATACCATAATTTATTATTCACAGAAACCAAATAACTTAAGATACCAGTATCTGAGAAGTCTTGGTTTTAACTATCGTACAAATTTTGGTTACAAGTAACAAACAAATCTGAGTTTCATTAACCAACAAACATTGGTTCCTAGTGCCTAGCAAGTCTGAATTTTAACTAACCAACAAATCTTGGTTTCAAGTTACCAACAAGTCTTAGTTTAAAGGGGCCTTTTCACAGATTTTGGCATGTTTTGAAGTGTGTCATTAAATGCTTTATATTGGTAATTGTAAACATTTAATTTTAAAAGCTCCAGTAAAAAAATCAAATATAAATTTTAAAAAAGGAAACAAAAAGTAGACCGCATCAGGGCTCGAACCAGTGGCCCCCATAATCCTGAAGTAAAAACGCATTAGCCAACTGAGCTATCCTGCCAAGCATACATAACATGCGTATTTTATACCTTATATAAGCAATCTTCGTAGTTTCACAAATTTAAACAACAACAAAACTCTCCAAATTATTCAATCATTTGGCGTTGCAACGCTTTATAATTTTCAGGTTTTTAAATCGTTAAAAGATGCATATAATGGCTATATTAGACCATGGCAAATGTTCAGTAATACTGTTTCCTCACAAATATCATCACTAAACTGAAAGTTTGCGAATCTGAAACAACTTTTCTAAATTTTGTCAATTTACCAAACCGTGAAAAGATCCCTTTAAACTAAGGTGCAAATCATGGTTCCCAGAAACACATGGTATTTATTTCATGGCAGCACATTAACAACACATTGCAATTCCCAGTTAGGAACTCGACAGCAGTTACCTGTAACAGATCTCTGCCTTTCACATTCAAGCGAGGAACTACTTGCTGCCACGTTGTGTTCACGTGGTACAACGGGTATTGCTGCAGCAGAAATGAGGGAAATGAATAACAAAACATGTGGCTGACACGACAAATTCTTGAAAGGACTTGTTAAAAAAATGATAATATTTTGCTAACAATATGATGTTAAAGTATCAATAAATTAAACTATAATATTTAAAACAAGAGGGCCTCTACGGCCCTATGTCGCTCCCCTAAGGCATGTAGAAACTAATCTGTTATGTGTAGATGCTTGGAAAAATAACAGTAGTTATTATCTAGACTGTTTGCTATGTTTTACACAGACTTTTAATGTGGTCTGCTACAGTATTAGAACAATCAAAAGTTTCGTCTCACCTTGTAGTCTGGGAGGTGAGAGATGTTTGGCCAAGTCTCCTCTGTTGGTGTCCCCAACAATCTGAAACAGTACCGTACACTACCATGTATTACACGCCATTGTATATGCCCAATCTGAAACAGTACAGTACACTACCATGTATTACACGCAGTTGTATATGCCCAATCTGAAACATTGCCATACACTACCATGTATTACACGCAGTTGTATACGCCAGATCTGAAACAGTGCCGTACACTAACCTGTATTACATTTAGTTGTATAAGCCCAATCTGAAACAGTAACATACATTTCCATGTATTACACACAATTGTATACATCCAATCAGAAATAGAACCATAGACTACCATGTATTACACGCTCAATTTTAAACAGTACCCTACACAACCATGCATAACATGCAGTTGTATAGTCCAATCTGAAACAGTAACGTACATTACCATGTATTACACGCCGTTGTATATGCCGAATCTGAAACAGTACCGTACACTACCATGTATTACACACAGTTATATACGCCAGATCTGAAACAGTACCAAACACTACAATGTATAGCACACCCAATCTGAAACGTAACATACACTACCATGTGTTACATGCAGTTGTATATGTCCAATCTGAAACAGTACAATACACTACCATGTATTACATGAAGTTGTATTCGCCCAATCTGAAACAGTACCATACATTACCATGTTTAACACGCAGTCGTGTACGCCCAATCTGAAACAGTACAGTACTCTACCATGTATTACACACAGTTTCATACGCCCAATATGAAACAGTACCATACATTTCCATGTATTACACACATTTGTATACATCCAATCAGAAATAAAACCGTAGACTACCATGTATTACACGCCCAATTTTAAACAGTACCATACACAACCATGTATTACATGCAGTTGTATAGTCCAATCTGAAACAGTAACATACATTACCATGTATTACACGCCGTTGTATATGCCGAATCTGAAAAGTACCGTACACTACCATGTATTACACACAGTTATATACGCCAGATCTGAAACAGTACCGAATACTACAATGTATAACACACCCAATCTGAAACGTAACATACACTACCAGGGCTCAACATTAACAGTCGTCCTATTGCCCCTGGCAAGTTAAAGTTGGGTTCGGGCAAGTTATTTTATAATCAAGATGTCCCCCCGGGCAAGTGCAAAAAGAACAAAGAGCATTTATTTAGACTTTAATTAGACTTTAACTGCTGTAATAATTTTGTTAAATGTGCAAAAAAAAAGGTTTAGTGGTGCATCATGCTGATCTTTATTAAAAATATGAGGTTCACAGTTAATGTGATATTTCATGTTTGGGCTAGTGGCTTTACATTCTGAGGGCAAGTAGATTTTTTAAGTACTTGCCCGGCAGGGCAAGTTGGTTTTTAGGTTAATGTTGAGCCCTGCCTACCATGTGTTACATGCAGTCGTATATGCCCAACCTTAAACAGTACCCAGCACCATACGATACCATGTATTACACGCAGTTGTATTATGCCCAATCTGAAACAGTACCGTACACTACCATGTATCACAAGCAGTTGTATATGCCCAATCTGAAACAGTACAATACATGTACATTTCCATGTATTACACGCAGTTGTATCGGCCCAATCTGAAACAATACCTTACACTAACATGTATTACACGCAATTGTATACGCCAGATCTGAAACAGTACCATACATTTCCATGTATTACAGGCACTTGTATATGCCCAATCAACAGTAATGTACACTACCATGTATTACACACAGTTGTATAGACACAATCAGAAACAATACTGTACAGTACCATGTATTACAGGCAGCTGTATACACCAAATCTGAAACAGTACCGTACATTACCATGTATGACACGCAGTTGTATATGCCCAATCTGAAACAGTAACGTACACTACCATGTATTACACGCAGTTGTATACACCCAATCTGAAACAGTACTGTACACTACCATGTATTACACACAGTTGTATACGTCCAATCGGACACAGTACCATACTCTAACATGTATTACATGCATTATTTTAAAAAATGACTTTTATGTGGACATGTCAATATGTTGATTTCTGATTTTGGAGAGAAAAAAACAAGGACTTTGTTGCGTCTGAAATTTTCTGATTCTTTTGTATTAATTTGTGGATCAGTCAACCACAAAAAAAACATAAAATGAATACCCCAAGAGTTATAATGATTTTAAAAATTAAGCGATATTTCCAAAATAAGAGGTAAGGAAGTTTTTTATGCAAATTAAAGTTTGCAAATGTTCGCGTTAGATCATCAGTGTAAAATGATTCATTCAACTAAGACCTACTTGAATATCCTTTTCAGTTGGTCCTCGACATCATTCCCTGGGAAGAGGGGTCTACCAGCGTTGGCCATCTCTGAAACACACGGAGCCTACATGAATCATAATCCAAATACTTTTGTAACATTAAATATGCTTGTATCTACACTGTTTCCATTCTCATTTGACTCACTGAATAAAATTAGCTGTCATCACAATTATATGCAAGCACGGCAGCTGAAAAGATCTACATGGCAACGTCACAATTTGAAATTTTCTTATGATATTGCGATAAAGTAAAGATTATCATGAGTGGATTTGTTAGTATAGGGTATGATTAGTGCTTTTGGTGCCAGAGTTATTGAGGTCAAATCAAGGGTCATACAGGAAATACATACACATATAAACAAGTCATCATAGTCATATATATGTACATGTAATCCCCAGACTACATTTTTTCAGACTTAGATAACATGCATTTTTAACTTTTAGGAAAAAATCTAGGAACGCAAAAGGTACAGGGCCAATATTCACCAACTGTTTCTTAGACTTTGGTCTAAAATACAAAATATTCTTCAAAAGTGTAATATACTAAAATTACTTGAAAATGCAGTCTAGAATGAAAGCAATATTTTACATCATTCTTTGTTAAGAGCCCATTGTTTATGATATAAGCACCATTTTAGCCTGGATACCCAGTATATGAAAACTCTCAGGTACTTGTATTGAGTCCAAGACTATTCTTCGAATGGGTTGATGTATAACCTGGATGATGCTAAAAGGGACAGGGTTGCCCATTCAGTCTGGTGACATTTCCTTACAATCAGCTAAATACAAGGAATTGCTTAATGTGTTACTGTGTTACATGTTAGAAAGATTTACAGCATAGACATCATTTTCCATAGGCTATTATCAAATATATATTTAAATCAAACAGATATTTCAAACAATCTCCAGCCCCCAACAAGTAAACGGTAAGGGAGTGATGGCCCGGAGGGGGGGGGGGTTGACAGGGGTTTTTTTTACTAAGAAAGTGACGCCGATATTCGGCGTCTTCCCCTACCAGAATTTTTCCCCTCAAAATACAATTTCCCCACCAAAAATATCATTTTTCACCAAAATATAATATATTCTCTCAAAGAAATGTTTATTTTTCCTTTGGGCTTTCGACAATTATCCAATTTGCACCATGTATAACATTCTTTCTCTCTCTCTCCAGACGAACACAAAAAATCTGGGAATCCCAGTTATTCTAAATATAGCTCTTAAATTACGTCATGTAAACTGGGCAACTAATTGTAATAATCATGTGACTATTTTACTGGATACCGGTCTTGCGCGAGAAGGGTGTTTCGTCAATAAATTACCGGAAACCAGTCGAATTTTCATCCGGGCTATGTGCAAGCCAAGATATAAACGTGAAAACAGAAAAAAAATGTCTCACAATTGGCGTTCTTACACAAACAAAATAAAACATTCGGACTCGGAAGATACTGAACGCATCGAGGCATTTTTTAAGAAAGAATCATCGAAAACCGTTATAACCCAGCAGGATTCTGAGGTAATCAACATCGAACATTGTGAAAGTGAAAGTAGACAATCGGCAGCTGCCGCTCCTTTCCCTTCCAATACTGTAGCAGATCAAGATCGTCAACCCATTCATCATGAAATTGAAATCACAAAATTGACATCGTCCCCCGGCCCCAGTACAGAAATATAGTTGAAAACATTTCCGATAATTAGATCTACACCTGCAACTTAATTAAGGACTTTGACTTTAATACGTGTTAAATGTGTTTAAGAACAAAAAGGACAGAGACAAGCCTCTTTTGATGAGTTATAGACATTGAAATGAACAGTTTTTATTTTTTCCCCTAATTTGTCTCTTTCGCACTCTTTTTTCCCCTTTCACCCAGCGTCCAGCGTCTTCCCCTTTCTCTAAAAAAAAACCCTGGTTGAATACATACCTGCAAATATACAGCCAGCTGCGACATGCCAATAGAGGTAAAATACATACCTGCAAATATACAGCCAGCTGACCACATGTCAATAGAGGTTGAGTACATCTTGGCACCAAACAGCACGTCTGGGGGTCTGTACCACAGCGTCACGACCTGGATCAATGTAAATATTCACATTTTGAGCATGTTTTCAATATTTTTTGTAAAAAGCAGGGGTTGCATTAACTTCTTAAAACTGAAAGTGAGCCTTTTTCTGGGTGAAGGGTTTTTTAAGGCATGAGTATAATGTATAATCCCTGATTTGCTATGCAGTCTGCACAGGCTAAGCAGTGACAACACATTTTACTTTAATGTAATTTATTCTTTAAAGGTGTCATTTCTAAGCCAAAATCCAATTTAGGCGGAAAGTGCTGTCTCTGAGTAACCTGTGGGCACTGCACATGCTAATGAGGGATGACACTTTATGTATATGGATAAAGCCCAGTTATCCCAGAACGGGGATCAAATGTTTACATTTTGAGCCTTTTTTCAATGTTTCTTGTACAAAATCAGGACTCGCATTCATTTTTAAAACCGGAACTTTTTTTTATAAACTTCAAGACTTTATATTTTGGGTGCTATGCTAAAAATATGTGGAAGATATCAGTAAGCATTTCAGGCCTGGAATTTAAGTCAATTTTTGTTTCAGGTCAATTCTTTTTCATTATCTTTCTGATGTGGATTGAAAAGTCTTACAACATCCTTTTGTGATTGCTTGTGAGAATATGACAGCCCAATTCAAACAATGAAAAAAATCCATTACTTGTTAATTTCACAGAAATTTCATTCAAAGTATATAATCAAAACACATCAACATCATGTATTTAAGTTTAGCCTTAAATTACGCTGTAACTCTTGTTGACAAGAAAAATGGTAACACCTTGAAACCAGGTTTTTAACATTAGTTATTAATTCAAATCAAACAAGACTATTGCCAAGCAACATGTGTCCCCTACCTGCAGCTCTACCATTGTCAGATTTTTTTTTTCTTTGTTGCCATAGCAACAAGAAATTTTGACGTAGGAAGAAAATGAAATGATGTGCATAATGCCCATATTGCCATTTATCCATGTTTCAAGTTTCATGAAAAAATATACTGGTCATGTACGTAATTCCGGCCTGTACGTAAAAAATCGGCCACCTGTGTAAAATCATTTTCATGATCTTAACGCACAAATTTTGTTTTTATTTAGAAAAATCAACATGAAAACCATCCCCACTCTCAATATTTTGCAAATGAAAGAACCATATAACCGTAAACTTTTGTGTTAAAATGTCACAAATATAGCAGGAAATATTTGGCTCATGGGGAAAGTGATGTCATCATAAGTTGCAACAATTATATTCATATAAGAAACAAATATATTTGATAAAATTATTTTTATTTTATCTAATAAACTTTAATTAAAGTTTTACCAATTAATTGTACAAAAACTTATATTCAAAACATACAAATCAGAACCTAAATATAAATTTTTATATATATGAATTACCTCCCTTTATAAGAATATTACTAGATTACATGTTTTAATATTATATATAAGGCTTTTTATTATAAGCGTTTACTGATAATCAACACTGAAGTCAACTTTTCAAACAAAATGTGTTTACTTTTTTAGCTATTTTTGAAAACATTTATTAAACGCATTAAAATGAAATATTTTTTAATGAATTAGCAGTTTCCCATTGTTTATATTTATTAAAATAGGTAGGGGGAGTATCTGGTATAATAATTTCGCGTTTATTTTAAATTTCAAGTCAAAAAATTTTAATAGTATAAACATTGATTAATACTCTGAAATTGAGGACATTTGTCAAAAGATATTGCTTTGTAATTTTATCTGCAGATCAAACTGAAAAGTGGCCGATTTTTTAGGTACATTTAACCTACGAAAATGGATAGTTTACATGTCATCATTTTCTGTTCATTAAGTAACATTCACCGATCTATTTCTATTTAAATTTTCATGCTAGGTGAGTTTTGAACCCAGGATTATATATGTGAAGTTTAGTTTCAACCAGTTGCCTAACACTAAAGATTTTTCTTAAAAAGTCCCAAAAGTGGCCGGAATTACGTACATGACCAGTAAAGAACTTTTGAAGTTATCGAAGGATCCAGAAAAGTGTGACAGACAGACTCACAGACAGACAGACAAACAGACGGACACACAGAGCGCAAACCATAAGTCTCCTCCGGTGAAACCGGTAGGGGACAATAATTGCACATGAATTAAACCCAGTTGTTTTTTTTTCAGAGTGAGGTTGAGGTTATACTGATTGTTAAGCTCACAACAAACAGACTCAGCCCTGCCTACCTCAGCAGAGTAGAATCTCACAGGTATCCCAAATGCCCGAGCCAGTCCAAAGTCAGCCAACTTTAGTTCTCCATTCTGTGAATATACATGTATACATGGTGAATAGAAACATACAGCATGCCAACTTAAGTTCTCCCTTCGTTGAATACATATGGTGAATAGAAACACACAGCCAACTTAAGTTCTCCATTCTGTGAGTATAAATGGTGAATAGAAACATACAGCTAGCCAACTTCATTCTATCTTCTTTGACTAAACATAGTGAAGAGAGACAAACAGCCAACTCCAGTTCTCCATTCTCTGAATATACATGGTGAATAACAACCTACAGTAAGCCAACTAAATTACATGCAAACATTAGCCAAAATTTTCAATACAAAAGAACGAAATGGTGCACAATTTTCACAAATTGCAGCCCATAGTTATAGAACTTGGACACAGACCTCATACGGTTACTTCAAACATGTGTGCAGTTTCAATTAGTGCCTGTAGTAGAAACAATTCTATGTGTCTTGTTCTGTGAAAATTGGGCAAAATGCATGTGCGTAAAGTGTTGTCTCAGATTAGCCTGTGCAGTCCTCACAGGCTAATCAGGGACGTCACTTTCGGCTTTAATTGTATTTTTTGTTTAAAGGAAGTCCCTTGTTACAGAAAAATGTAGGTTAAGCAGAAAGTGTCTTTCCTGATTAGCCTGTGTGGAGTGCACAGGCTAATCTGGTACGACACTTTACGCACATGCATTATGCCCAGTTTTATTAGAACAAGACACATATGGAGATGTTGTATGTTTACCTGATGTAAATTTCTAGATACCTGTACAAAAACGAGCACAATTCTACTTAATTGGAAGTCAGATATATGGAACTTGGTCAGTGATCTCACATAATGACACTGAAAACATGTGTGAATTTTCAATTGAATAGCTGAAACAGAAACAATGATATGGAGATGATGAACATTAACCTCAGGCAAAGCATCATGCAGACGCCAACAAATGGTGAGTAGTATAGGTTAACTATTCTATGAATAGTCAAACTAAAAATGACAATAAAAATCAAGGTGCAAGAAGTCCCTTATGAATTATTTGACTGGTACAACCTGACAACAATGCACATGTCAGCATAATATGGATGCTGCCTATCAATTTTCATAATTTTTGGATAATTTGGTATCCGAGATCTTGCATGGAAACCAAAAATTCAACAGTAAATGGCATATTGTCTTAGATTTTGACTGAAAAATATAAATAAAATATCAAAACATAATCAAAAGGCAATAACTCCATAGAAAATCATTGAACCAGAACAACCTGATCAGAATGCACAATTACAACCCATAGGGATGCTGCATATCAAGTTTCATCAATTTGGGATCATAAGTGTCTGATATCTTGCGGGCAAAGGAAAAGTGAGACAGACAGAAAGACGCACAAGCAGACAGACATCAAGAAGGATGAAAGGTTTTATTGGGAAAATTTCAGACACTGGCTAACTCATTTCCATCTAAATTAGCATTGAGACGGACAAACAAAGCGAAGACTATGTGGCAGCAATATTTACTCAAATACACCCAAATACGCTCAAAATATCCAAATACTCATAGTTTTGATTCTTTATGGCACATTTGTGCATTTTTTTAATAAGATAGGGTTAGGGTTTGCGTTAAGATATTAAGATACCACGTTTTACTTAATATTGCTTCACTTGATTAAAAAAAAGTCAAAAAATATGGACAAACATGTCTTGATGTATCAAAATTATGAGTATTTGGGTATATTATATGGGTATTTTGACCGTATTTGGGTAAATCGTGCCACCCAGACTATGTGCTCCTCCCCTTTAAGAGAGCATAAAAACAGCCCTACGGTGCATGGTCAATACCTTGTTGATGAGGAGGTAACAGCCCTACAGTGCATGGTCAATACCTTGTTGATGAGGAGGTTACAGCCCTACAGTGCATGGTCAATACCTTGTTGATGAGGAGGTAACAGCCCTACAGTGCATGGTCAATATCTTGTTGATGAGGAGGTAACAGCCCTACAGTGCATGGTCAATACCTTGTTGATGAGGAGGTAACAGCCCTACAGTGCATGGTCAATATCTTGTTGATGAGGAGGTAACAGCCCTACAGTGCATGGTCAATACCTTGTTGATGAGGAGGTACCAGCCCTACAGTGCATGGTCAATACCTTGTTAATGAGGAGGTAACAGCCCTACAGTGCATGGTCAATATCTTGTTGATGAGGAGGTAACAGCCCTACAGTGCATGGTCAATACCTTGTTGATGAGGAGGTTACAGCCCTACAGTGCATGGTCAATACCTTGTTGATGAGGAGGTAACAGCCCTACAGTGCATGGTCAATACCTTGTTGATGAGGAGGTAACAGCCCTACAGTGCATGGTCAATACCTTGTTGATGAGGAGGTTCTGCGGTTTCAGGTCTCTGTGGAGAACATTGTTCACGTGACAGAATGCAAGTCCACGCAGCAGCTGGTACATGAACGACTGAAATGGAGTGAAAACAAGCAATGGAAGTAGTGACATGGGTCAAATACAACGACTGATATGGAATGTAAAGAATAAATGAAATGGAATGAAAATAATGTCTAAAATGGAATGAAAACAATTAATCAAATGGAATGAAAATACATGTAATGTCTAAAATGGAATGAACACAATAAATGAAATTGAATGACAATAATGTCTCAAATGAAACAAAAACCATGACTGAAAATAGTAAAATGGGACAAAAATAAATGACTGAAATGAAATGAAAACAATAACTGAAATTGAATGAAAATAATGTCTACAATGGAATAAAAACTATGACTGAAAATAGCAAAATAGAAGCAAAAACTATGACTGAAATTGAACGAAAAGTATGTCTTAAATGGAAAGAAATCGAAGACTGAAAATAGTGAAAAGGAACAAAAAACAAGGACTGAAATGAAAGGAAAACAGCAACTTATTTTTAGAAACAAAGACAAATCAATATCTGAAGTCAAAAATTGTGCAGATTGTCAATGTTGACCAGTACCCTCTCTATATACTGTAAAATCATGTTTATTTGTTGGCATGAAATTTCATGGATTTCATAAATAACTTTTGTGGACACGTCCATTTGTGGATTTCTGAATCTGGAAAAAAATAGGAGTTTGCTTTGGTCATTCTCCGTTGTACTTGTGTTAACTTTGTGGATCTGTCAACCTTACATAAACACAAATTTATGTTCCACCAATAATAATTATTTTACAGTATTTTCAAAGGTTAGTTGTATTTACCACAATTTGTTAAGGTTTGCAACATTTTCAAGGTGGTTTACAGCAATATGCCTCTAATCTTAAACTCTTGATTTAGATGTACAGAGAGCTTTGTCACGTATACCCAAACACTTTCTCAGCTTTGGTCAAGGGCAAATAACGCAGGAAAAAGTGTGGATCACTTGCCATGAAAAAAAGGTCTTACACATCTAAACTTCATAGCAAAGGCTTTAGAAATGTGGATATAGTGTTGTACTCTTTCCTACTCAGAAGCAATGTGAAAATGGCTTTGGCAACCAGCATAAAACCAGAACAGCCTGTGAGTAACTCGCAGTCGGTTCAGGTTTTATGCTGTTTGCTGCTCATCAGTATCTAAGGGTTGGAAATGAAACCTTTAAAGCTTGAATCTAGTAAGAAAGGTATTTAATTAAATGTAACTTTCTAAGGGACTACAAATGCGTAAAAATACGTATCTAGGTGGTACAGGGTTAATACGAGCCACACTTTGGGAAAACTGGGTTTAATGCATGTGCTTAAGATAACACACCAGAAAAGCCTGCATAGTCCTCACAGGCTAATTAAAGGTGACACTTTGCGCCTGAACTGGAATAGTCCCTGAGAAGAGACTTCCTTTAAATGAAAAACTCCATTTAAGCAGAAAGTGTCGTTCAAAATTAGCCTGTGTAGACTGCACAAGCTATGGATGAGGCATGCATTTAGCCCTGTTTTCCCAGAACACAACTCAAATATAACCTTTTTAACAGATTTACTGACAGACAAATCAACTCACAGATTGACTAAAAGATATCCTTAATTGAACTTTGTTTGACCAGTTTCTTTTGGGGTCAGATTTTTGGCCGAAATACGACACCATTCCCAATAACAAGTGTTTTTCCCCCAAAGGACTGCCTAAAATTACCAATTAAAGGTTTCCACACACAAAAGTTTCAATAAATAAACAATCAGGTTCATTTCCCTATCAAGCCCTTTTAAATCAACCATGTAAATATAATATTGAAAACATTTATCTAAATATTAAATTATTTGCTGGCAAAAAACAAGAGCTGCTTTATGAAACACAATGCCCCCTGCTGCACTTTGAAGCCACACAGCAGCAATATCCCAATGGGTAAACATCATGTAAAAATTACATTCCATTGAAATTTGGCAAAGTTACAGGTCTTGGACAGAAGTGTTATTTTAAAGAAATTAAAATGTTGCCTAGAAATTAAATATTAATTGTTTTCTCAATTACCTTTAATATTCTAAACAGTTTAGTTCCTTTGTTTTAGGTGAACCGATATGGGCCCATGACCCTCTTGTCATGAAATGTTTGGTCTCCATCCAACCTCCCTATCTGCCAACAGTATATTCTCCCTATTCACCAAAAATTAAACTCCACCCATCCCCTTGAAAGAATAAACAAGACTGTGTTTGTTGAACACAATGCCCCTACTGCTCTTTGAACCCACACAGCAGCTGTTTTAGAGAAAATTGTCCAAGGCCCATAACTTCAAAAAATCAATGGACCGTAACGAAACTCACACTTCATCTGTCAGTCATATAGGTAGACTCGCATACCAAAAATCAGCTCAATATCTTATCAAATTGTACAATAAATAAATCTTGCCTTTAAAGTTTTAACAAGGTAAATGTTGAAGACAGCTATGCCCCACAGACAAAAGACAATAAAAAAAGCTCTCCATGAGCAGTTCTTGTTCAGTTCGGTTAGAGCATACAATATGCCCTGGTTACAAAGTGTACCTTAACAGTGTCCTGGTCTATTTCTCCATTGCAGCTGTCGAAGTATTTCTTCAGGTCCTGGTCGCAGTATTCAAACACCAATGTGAGCTTCTTGTCACTGTGAAGAACATCATGCAGTCTGAAACATAGAGCAAATCATGAAGTCTGAAACACAGAGCACATCATGTGGTCTGAAACACAGAGCAAATCATGCAGTCTGAAACACAAAGCACATCATGTGGTCTGAAACAGAGCAAATCATGTAGTCTGAAACACAAAGTACATCATGTGGTCTGAAACACAGAGCAAATCATGAAGTCTGAAACACAAAGTACATCATGTGGTCTGAAACACAGAGCAAATCATGAAGTCTGAAACACAGAGCACATCATGTGGTCTGAAACACAGAGCAAATCATGAAGTCTGAAACACAGAGCACATCAAGCAGTCTGACTCAGATATCACATCATGCAGTCTCAAACACAAGGCACATCATGCAGTCTCAAACACAGACCACAGAGCACATCATGCAGTCTCAAACACAGAGCTAATCATGCAATCTCAAACACAGAGCATATTATGCAGTCTGAAACAAAGAGCACATCATGAAGTCTGAAACATAGAGCACATCATGTGGTCTGAAACACAGAGCAAATCATGAAGTCTGAAACACAGAGCACATCAAGCAGTCTGACTCAGATATCACATCATGCAGTCTCAAACACAAGGCACATCATGCAGTCTCAAACACAAGGCACATCATGCAGTCTCAAACACAGACCACAGAGCACATCATGCAGTCTCAAACACAGAGCTAATCATGCAATCTCAAACACAGGGCATATTATGCAATCTGAAACAAAGAGCACATCATGAAGTCTGAAACACAGAGCACATCATGCAGTCTCAAACACAGAGCGCATCATGCAATCTCAAACACAGGGCATATTATGCAATCTGAAACAAAGAGCACATGAAGTCTGAAACACAGACCACAGAGCACATCATGCAGTCTCAAACACAGAGCGCATCATGCAGTCTGAGAACACAGAGCACATAATGCAATCTCAAACACAGAGCGCATCATGCAGTCTCAAACACAGAGCATATCATGCAGTCTCAAACTCACAGCACATCAAGCAGTCTCAAACACAGAGCATACCAAGCAGTCTCAAACACAGAGCACATCATGCAGTCTGAAAACATAGAGCACATCATGCAGTCTGAAAACACATAGCACATCATGCAGTCTGAAACACAGAGCATATCATGCAGTCTGAAACACAGAGCACATCATGCAGTATAAACACAATTCACATCATGACGTCTGAAACACAGAGCAAATCATGCAATTTGAAACACAGAGCACATCATGCAGTCTGGAAGACAGAGCACATCAAGCAGTCTGGAACACAAACCACAGAGTGCATAAATTAAGTCTAGAAGTGACAGGGTTATGGTAATCAGAACACAGAGCATGCCGTGAAATGGAGAGGGTAATCAGAACAAATAGAAGACAGTGCCAGTGCAAGAGTCAGGGTAATCAGAACACAGAAAAGGCAGTGACAGTGTCAGGGTATCAGAACACTGTGAAGGCAGTAACAGTGTCAAGGTAATCAGAACACAGAGAAGGCAGTGACAGGGTCAGGGTAACCAGAACACAGGGATTCAGTGATAATGACAGGGTAAGGGTTATCAGAACACAGAAAGGACAGTGACAGTGATTTGTAAGGTAATCAAAGGACTATGGACAAAAGGCGATTACAAAAGCTGACCATGAGCACATTGTGCTAAGGTGAGCTTAAAACAAATGTTCTGACCAAGTTTCATGACAATTGGACAAAAAATGTGACTTCTAGAAATGTAACTTCTAGAGTATTTACTAGGGCTGTCACGATTCACCGGTATATCGGTATATCGCGGTGCATGTCGTGAAAAAAATCGCACCGCGGTACGGCGTTGCTGCACCGGTTTTTTTAATATTATTATATTAGCACAGATATAAATACATTACATAATTATTTTGATGTAAATATCGTTTTGAAAATGTAGAAGCGATTCAAAAGGGCTAAATAAATAATCAGTTAATATCCAGGTCAAGCAAGCGCTTCCACTTGTAGATGTTTAACTTTCACGTTTAAAAAACGGCGATGTATGGGTCCGTACCTTTTGGGAATTAAGGACAGATTTCCTTTGCAAATAAGTTCATAATTATCCAAAAGATGTTTATTCTATTTCTTATTTTCTTTCTTTAGTATATCGATCTTTCAAAGCATGGCACTTCCGAATCATGTTATCTTAAGATTCTGAATAAGTCGAGGAAGAGTCAGAACGCTACGGATTTTCAATACTGGGCCCGCTGACTCCGCATTTTAAACATGCCCTTGAAGCGTTTGATTTACACAGATCGTAGTCACAGCTATTGTAAACAACATGGCGGACATTTTAGAAAAAGACGCGAACAATAACAATAACAATGACTACTTCTATCAAGTTTATTACAGTTTCTTTTACAGTTTCTAGTCATACTATGATACCAGTGTTTTCTGATTATTGAGTTTAATAAAGTTTGTAAAACTTGTTATTCTGCTGTTTTCTTCACAGATACATATTCTGTAAAATATCGCGGTACGTACCGCGATACAGTGTTGCAGTACCACTATATACGGCGGTCACTCACGGCGTATCGTGACAGCCCTAGTATTTACAAGGAAGACTGACAACAGTTTATCACAAAAGTTTACCATGAAAACGCTGTGCTCAGGTGAGCTTAAAAATGGAGACGGAATATTTGCAAAAAGAGATCACACTTTGATTTGCATTTTCTTTTGGAAACATTCCCCTTTTGAAGAAATTTCAAAAGGTGAAAGAATACTTTCAAACAGAGATTACACTAGAGCTCCCATTTTCTTTTGAAAACTTGAAGTCTCAACGTCTGTTTATCTTTCTTTGGAAGTTTTACATATAATACAAAGAAGTTTTGACAGTATTCAATGACATCAATCATGTGCATTGAAGGATTGAACTTGACTTCAAATTCAAAGTTCCAGTAAGTTTTTTGTTGATATGTTCTTTTGAAAAATCATTATGAAAGAGATAGCCTTTTAAATAACTCACTTCATTTTCTATTACAATATGTTGTCTATTAAGATTGCATCTCGGTACAGCTGATCTTTCCCAAAGAAAATATGGTAAAATTATTGTTATTTGTGGGACATTTATTTTTGTTGAGTTTTTATTGATCAACGAATTTAACACAAACACATATCAAAATGACCTACCAAATACCTATCCTTTTTTTCAAATTCAGATATCCACAAATTTACGTGTCCACAAAAAGTCATTTTTTTGAAAACCACAAAATACACATATCATGTCAATGAATACAGTACAGTACCTGACAATGTTTCTATGCTTGAGCACACAATTTCATGTCAATGAATATGCATCATTGTACAGTACCTGACTATGTTTCTATGCTTGAGTTCCTTCAGAAGACAGATTTCTCTCAGAGCTGAGCTGGGGACACCCTGGAAAACAAACAAATAGCTGCATCACACTGTATACAACACCAACATGAACTGAATAATATTTTTATTTTTCCATGTACTGTGAACAGATATTTTTAAAGACAAGCATTGTTTTATAATAATTACCAAATCAAACTGTTTAAAACATAAAGATAAACTTAAACATTGAAAGAAAAATGTAAAAATGATTCCAAAAACTAGCATGGCCATATTTTAAGTTTTGGAGATGCATTTCATGCTTTTATTTGAAGTCATTTAGAGCAGTTTGGGTTGTTGCACTCGTAAATAATTAAATACATCCATCAACAAGAGGGCCTGAAAGGCCCAAAGTCGCTCACCTAAGATAAAAAGAAATGACCTGTTCTTTGCAGCCCAAAATATCAATGGAACAAATGTTCTAACCAAGTTTCATGAAAAATGAACAACAAATGGCCCCTTGGCGGCCATGTTTTTTTTTAACAGACCTGAACCATTTTATAACTCTTCCAAGATATGTCCAAATTTCATGGCCGGCATCGTTTTCGAACTCGTCCAAAATATTATTGGGATGAATCTTCCGACCAAGTTTCATGAAGATCAGACAATAAATGTGGCCTCTAGAGTGTTAACAAGATTTTACTATAGCCATACAACATGTAGCCATATAAGGAAAAATGCCCCGCCCCTTGGCAGCCATGTTTTTCAAGCAAACGTTACCATTGTTAAACTCATCCAAGATATCATTGAGACCAATCTTCTGAGCAAGTTTCATGAAGATCTGAAAATAAATGTGGCCTCTAGAGTGTTAACAAGGTTTTACTATAGCCATATAAGGAAAAATGCCCCGCCCCTTGGCAGCCATGTTTTTCAAGCAAACGTAACCATTTTCGAACTCATCCAAGATATCAATAAGACCAATCTTCTGACCAAATTTCATGAAGATTGGACAATGAATGTGGCCTCTAGAGTGTTAACAAGGCAAATGTTGACGCCACACGACGGACGATGGACAAAAGGCGATCACAAAAGCTCACCATGAGCACAACGTTGTGCTCAGGTGAGCTAAAAAGATGTTCTTTCATTTAGATGAAAAAGCGTATGAAAATAATTAGTTATCATTAATATAATGTATATAGAACAGCACTGTTAATACCTGAACAACAGAGGTTTTTCTTTGAAAGTAAAAAATAATTTGTTTGCAAAATATTGTAATCTAAATAAGCATACAAAAGGTTACAAATAATATGAAAATGAATGTACCTTAAAACACTATAAATGCTTAAATTAATGCACATTAAACATGAAAATGAATCTGCAAGTGAGAAAATTGGAACTAGAGTATTAACAAGGTTTTACTAAAGCCATATATAGCCATATAAGGAAAAATGCCCCGACCCTGGTGGCCATGTTTTTTAAAGCAACAAAAACCATTTTCAAACTTATCCAAGATATCATTAGGACAAATCTTCAGACCAAGTTTCATGATGATCGGAAAATAACTGCAACCTCTAGAGTGTTAACAAGGTCATACATTTCAATATAATATAAAATAAAAGTTAAGAAGAACATGTGTGGAAAAAATGCGAAATAAGCCAGATATTTAATTCTGAAATCGAATTCGAAAATGTCTGTACAGTCGAATTCGCCAGAATGTATATCATGCATGTACTATGAGATTCTTAATTTAGTTTAATGGTTGTTTTTTTAATTCCTGCAGCGATGTCTATTCATACGACACACGAACACTAACTCCGATCCTAATAAAAAGACGAATTCTTCGGTTATTGTAAGAAAATATGTATGAAATATCTTGGTCACATCGGCTCAGGGCGCTAATTTGTCTTTGCTGCATTTTATGAAATTTGTCGTCAATGTCTTGCCTATTTTGTGTTATTGGAACATGTATTTATCAATATATTACAATTTAACACATATAAAAATCGTATAGTCTCGCTTTAATCCTTTGACAAAAGAATGCCATATTGTACAGAATCATCAAACAATAAAAAGCATATTCAAAAGCTTGCTATATTCTAGAATGTAAAACTATCATTTATAATTAATTCCACTTCATCTTCTTGTGCTTAAAAAAAAAATTTAAAAAGGGAGACAACTCTGTCAATTCAACATAATTTTTCAAAAGCCATTTTGCAGTTACTTCCCTTGACATGCTAAACTGTAGTGTTCACAAGCTGTTTCTACTTGTCGCGGTTTTGGCGCGTTAACGTAAAGCCGCCGTAACGCCGCGCCACTTTATGTAACGTTGTTTTAACGTCATATCCTATTATGTCATTGTCAGTTGAATTAAAGGAATGAACCTGAACATTTTGGTGCCGTGACTATTACACTAGAAGTATGATGAATTTACAGAAGTTACAATCATATAGAGGAGGTACTAAACGCACAATCGCTACTTTGCTGGAGAAAATAGAAGAAAAGAAAGAGAAAGGAACCCTGATAGAAATCAACTCACTTCTGAAAATTTTGGAGACAAAAGTGGAAATGCTAGAGACACTTAACGAAAAAATCTTATCAACACTGAAACTGACGGAATCAAGATGAAATTGTGAAAACAGAAATTTACATGATGGATTTACGCATGAAATTAGACACACTTATGGCCGAGCATGATCAACGGGATACGAGCATAGGGAGTCAGCAGCCGACATATCATCCCATGGATACGCAGCGTGGGCGAGGGGATACGGGTTTAGGAGGTCAACAGACGACATTTAATCCCTTAGCACAGTGTGATCAAGCGGATACGAGGTTGGACATTCAGCAGACGACATTTCATCCTGACGATACACCACTTACACTGGAGAACAGAAATAAACATGCGTTACATAATCCAGTCGATACCATTCATCTTACAGCCGTGCAGCACGAGAGAGCACCTTGCAGCTTTTAGTTTCGGCGGGAAGGATACGACGGCTCCCGGGCGTCACACGATAGAAGGTCCCCATATCCGTACAGAGAGTACCTTGACCGGACAAGATCGGAGTACCGGCAATCAAACCAACACAACTCTCACGTAAACATCGCAACTGAATTCCCTTTCGTAAGCAGCCTTTCGAACAGGGTCGGCGTACTGGAAACACCCACAGCCATTATCCGGCCGTTGACCCACAGGATGTCACCGCATGGTACTGGCTACGAACCACCCGCTAGATTTCACTTCAATGGCGTTTATCCGACGCTCCATCACCATCCGGCCTCCACCCACCTGCAGCCACATCCTACACATTCAGTTTACCGGAACAGCTTCTCACACAAAGGCCGCTACGCAAATGTTAACCTTGCAACTCCCTTGTGGCCTAATTATGGCAGACACTCAGAACGCCCGGAACCGCCTTATCCTAGCAGCACCGACGGCGACCACGCGGGGCCGCAGAGCTCCGGCGATCCGGCGGGAACCGCTTCGAGCGACCAGACAAGCGTCTCTTCGGTAGAGATGAAGAGCGAGCATACGGACGGCGGATGGGAAACTTAGACGATCTTAGTTTCCCGATATCCGTCACCGCAGACACAAAATGCCTGATTTCAACTCGCCATGCGACTCCAAGCATTCTTCCGGCTCCGAAAGCGAAGATTATAAACCGATTGTGGTGTCTGAAAAGTCATGTGGCGATAGTCCGACGGTCAGCTCTACGGTCACCGCTTCTCACCAAGATTCCAGCTGGTCTCCGCTTTCGCAGCGTACGCCGTACCATCACCAGAGCGCAGGAGCCGCGCCCGTCGGCTTCGGCTTCCAGTACACCACCTGCGTGGATTTCAACATGAGCATGTACCCGCATGCGCAGAGAGAGCCGGTGGAGCAGAGGTACGAGGCGGCCGCAAAATTGCTCTTCATGTCCGTGAAATGGGCACGCAACATCCCCTCCTTTCTGTCGCTGTCCTTCCGGGACCAGGCCAATCGTAAAACTCTATCGGTTAGAAGTGCTATGTGGAAGCGAAACCGAGAGAAACTAGTGATGAACATTGTGATTAAACATGTGAGAAACCAGGCCCGTACCCAGGCACTGGGCCCAGGGGCCCGGGCCCCCCCAGCTGGCTGTCAAGTTATGATTTTTTAATAATGGGCCTACTGCAAATTTTCTCACATGAAAGGGCCCACAGTACACTTCCCTGCAATACAAATGTGCAGATGTCTTTTATTGCCCCTGATACACAAGAGGATTAGCGCTAATTTACTCCCCAGTGGAGATAAGCCCCTAGGCATTGTTTTCTTATCACCTTGTACACACATCCCCGATCTGTCAATTACCCATTGTGCTCAATGCTTCATCTTTTGATTGTGGGTGTAAAATGTCTTGATTGGACAGGGAAAGAGAAACAGCGAATGGATGGAACTGATACAGAAGGTCGTAGGATTGAATGATAGTAGTGTTTTCTCTTTTGAATTCAAACCTCCTCTAGAGTCATTAGCTTATTAAACATTTCTGTGAAAACTGTCTTGTACATGATAAACATGTTATAATGAATTTACTTTGAAATTTAATATAGAGGAGGTTTGATTTCAAAGAGAAAATACTAGTTGGTTATATGTCAGTTACTGACATATAACCATAGTAGTATTTTCTCTTTTAAATCAAACCTCCTCTACAGTCATACTTTATGTTACATTTCATAATAAAGGTTTTTTAGTTTCAAAGGTTGCTTTAACTTCTTTATAAAGTGTAATACATTTCTGACATCTAAAGCTTTAAACATGTGTGTGAATTTCACACCAAGGGGTAGTTGATAAAGCATGTCACGCTTTTTTTACCATTTTTACCCCGGGATGTCACAAACTGTTACAAAATCTTGGACCCCCTTCCCTAAAGTACGTCACAAACTCACACTTTCGAACATTTTTTAAAAATTAATACTTAATTTAAATTTAATCTAATACTCAATTCACTATTAAACCGTATTAAAATTTCACTTACTGGTAAAAGAACTTTCACATTACAGGCTTTTATAACTGTAGGGTTGTTATGATGAGCAGTTTGAATATTTATCGACGTGTTAACCTCTAATAAAAACGAAATTATAATTTAGATTTTCTTTCAACCCTTTACTAACTAAAAATGGAACAGTCCAATTATTTCGTCATTGAAATCTGTGTGGAGGTTGTGCCTATTGAATAAGCCGGCCCAGCCAAGTTGCCTATTAAACATTCGAACAACAGAATCAGCAGATACGCAATTCGTCTTATTTTGACATAAAACTAATTCAAATGTTTCACAAATTTTTGAAAATTATTTTTAAATTCTACTAAAGAAATAATAAATTATACATTTTTTTAAATAAATGTGTGACATCACACATGGCCTGACTCCCCTCCCCCATGTCCCAAACTGTCACTTTCTTACTCACCCTCCCCCCACCTGGAGAATACTTTATGGACGGCCCGTAATGGTTAAAGCTTTAGACTTCAGAAAGGTGCTGATTTACTTGTTATATATCCATAAATTTATAACAACATATGTTTCTATATGCATTAAAATTCACCTTGAACAGTGCCTAATAAAAAAATCTATTCGGGAGGGGCAACTCTCCCGCACCCTCCCCGTTTGGGCCCCCCCAGTCAACATTTTCTGGGTACGGCCCTGGAAACAGCGCGATTAACAGTTGATAAACAATGTGCTTAACATGTGATTGTTACAAATGTGATACAAAGTGAACTTTCAAAGACAGTGCAATCTATTCTGGGGTTTAGGTGATTAATCGATACTTTGACAGTAATTGAGATAATTATTTTGACTAATAATTTGTTCTTCATGTATTTTTGTTGGATTTACATGATCAGACTCATTGATTTATGTTGCTTAATCATTTTGAGGCCCCCAGAATGTCGCGGTTTTGGCCACTTTATGTAACGTTGTTTTAACATCATATCATATTATGTTATTGTCAGTTGAATTAAAGAAACAAACCTGAACACAACGTCTTATTTCTTACAAAGTCTTAACACTACTATATAAATATAAGGATAATGACCCCCCCCCCCCCCGCAACGGCCATGCTTTCTAACCGATCCGAACCATTGTCAAACTCAACCGTCATATCCAGAAAACACATGTTCTTACCAAATTTCATAAACATTGGACCAAAAATGTGACTTCTACAGTGTTCACATATTTTCACTATATACATACATGTATAGAGAAAACTGCCCCTCCCCCTGGCGGCCATGTTTTTTCACCGATCTGGACCATTTTCGAACTCGTCCGAGATAGCAATGAAACCAATGTTTTGACCAAGTTTCATGATGATTGGACAAAAAATTGTGACTTCTAGAGTGTTCACAAGGTTTCTCGTTAGCCATATAAGGAATACTTTCCCGCCCCCTGGCGGCCATGTTTTTCAACGGACCGGAACCATTTTTTAACTCAACCAACATATCATTTAGACAAACATTTTGACAAAGTTACATGAAGATTGGGCATCAAATGTGACTTCTACAGTGTTCACAAGGTTTTTCTTTTTTTTGACCTAGTGACCTAGTTTTTGACCCAGCATGACCCAGTTTCGAACTCAGTCTCAGTCAAGGTATCAATGGGACAAATGTTCTGACCAAGTTTCATGAACATCGGACAATAAATGTTGCCTCTGAAGTGTTCACAAGGCAAATGTTGACGCTGCACGACGCACGACACACGACGGACAAAAGGCGATCACAAAAGCTCACCATGAGCACAGCTCAGGTGAGCTAAAAATACAAGACCTGCGTTTGTGTAATACAATGCCCCTCTACTGCATTTTGAAGCAGCTTTTTTAGAGAAAATTTTCAAGTCGTAGACCTAAAACTTCGTCATAACTTTGCAGGAAGGAAACTCACACTTCATCTGTAAGTCATGTTGGTAGACTCACATAGAAACAACAGCTGTGTTTGTGTAACACAATGCCCCCTACTGCCCCGCTTTGAAGCCATATATTTGATCTTTGACCTTGAAGGATTACTTTTACCTTGACCTTTCACCACTCAAAATGTGCAGCTCCATGAGATACACATGCATGCCAAATATCAAGTTGCTATCATCAATATTGCAAAAGTTATAACCAAGGTTAAAGTTTTGGGACAGAAACATACAATGACAGACAGACGCATACAATGATTATGAAAGACAGATAGACAGGCCAAACACAATATACCCCCCGATCATTCCATCCGGGGGGCATACAAATCAGCTTAATATCTGAAAGCGTTGCATATATAATTTCCTGAAAACAGTTATTATAGAGAAAATTGTTAAGTCCAAGGCCCATAATTTTGCCCAAAATCAGCGGACTGTAACAAAGCTAACAATTAATCTGTAAGTCATGTAGATAGACTCACATACCAACTACATATCTTAAGGCGTTGTGTAAAAAACCTCCTGAAAACAGTAATTATAGAGAAAATAGTTATGTTCAAGGCCCATAACTTTGCCCAAAATCAACAGACCGAAACTAAACTCACACTTCATCTGAAAGTCATGTAGGTAGACTAACATACCACAAATAAGCTGAATATTTTAAAGCATTTCCTAAGAAACGTCAGAAAACGTTTGTTATAACTAAAAACTTTAAGTCAAAGGCCAATAAATTCGCCCAAAATCAAGGGACCGAAACAAAACTCACACTATATCTGAAGGTCATGTAGGTAGACTAAAGTACCAAAAATCAGCTGAATATCTTATTTAGCATTTCCTTAAAGAAAATCCAGAAAATGGTTGTTATAATGAAACATTTTAAGTCCAAGGCCCATAATTTAAAAAATGTATGGACGGGAACCAAACTAACACTTAATTTGTAAGTCATGTAGGTAGACTCACATACCAAAAATCAGCTAAATATCTCAAAGTGTTGTGTAAAAAATCCTCTGGAAAACGGAAAGCCCGACAGACAGACGGACAGACAGACGGATAGACGGTGCAACTGCTATGTCACCCCTACCAGGAGGCATAAAAAAGTCCCAATTATACCTCATCATCGTCATCAAGTCGCACCCTTTTAAGGGCCACTATCTCTTGACTTTCACGGTTCTTGGCTTTGAACACAGTACCATAGGTTCCTGAAACATTCATTTGTGTATCTAAATCCTCTTCACATATATGTACCAAAATGGCCTGAAACATGGATTTCAGTAGATAAAATCAAGTATGAGTAAACAGCCAGCTATGCAAAACATAAGGTGTGGTTGTTTTAATTTTATGTTGCAAAAGAGATTTGCTAGGTTCTGACCTGGGTAAATGAAGCTCTAAACTCCTCATATGCAGCATGGTTATGAGATATCAATGCGTACAAACGTTGGTACTCTCACATGCGAAGCTCCAACTTAAAATGCATGTGGTGAAACTAAAATACTTCCCTATTTTTCAATGATACGTCAGAGACAATTTCTATGCTCAAACTTTGTATTTTCTTTCTGCTGTTATTATTTTTTTATTTAAAATGACTTACGACTAGAGTTTTTTATTTATTACTGGGTTTCTGAGGGGAGATAACAACACTTGTGTTATTATATTTCCTGTATTTGATTTGTTACACCATATTTGCTATCATGAATGCATATATAAGGGATTTATGTATAAATATATACAACACAAGTCATGATGTATCAATATTACAGTTCATAAGATTGAATTTTGTAATTAAATTGATTTGCAAAAAAAATGCAACAAAAAGGTTGGCAACTTGGAATTTTTTTAACTTTGATTTGGATGCAGAATACCATGGCAATAGAAACTTTGCGATGAAAAAACAGGAAATCAAAATGTTGTATTGCACTCTAAAACCTTAAATGTTTGTACATATACACGGCCGTTAATCCAGCGCGCTACCTCTTTTTTGAGGTGCATTAATAAATGAGCCAATTCTACTTCCATGTGGCGCTCAGGCCCCAATGGTTTTTAATTTAACTGATAATTGTACAGGGTGATTAGGGTTTTTATGTTTTTTCAACAGCATTACTTTTAAAAATCAGCCAATGCAGTGCCATTCAGCAATTATAAATTTATCCAAAGATGTACAGAAACAATACAATAACAACCCATTTGGAACCTGAGGACCTTTATAAGTTGTGGCATGGTAGAATTCGTAAAAGCAAATCAATGTCTTTTGCCTGCGTGACGAGCGAATTTCCAGCCTATTAAATCGCTAATAACATAAAATAACAGGGTTCGCCAAAACTTGAAAAATCTGTCAGTCATTCAGACTGACAGACTTGAAATTTTTGCTAGTCCGAATCAGTTTCTGTCAGTCCCACTGTCCGACTAAACTATAACAGCAAAACACAACACAAGAGAGTACCTTTTAGATGTGTATTGGTATGGATCACATTAAAATACAATAAAACATGTTGAAAGTCGATATTATTTTTAACAATTGTTATAAAAACTAAAAAGTAATCAACCACAAATAATCCAAAGGGGAAGAAGGGGAATGGAAAAGGGGCCCGGTGCAGCTTCCTCTGAAATGAAAACGAAAATATGCTCCAATTCTACTTGAAAGAGTCAGGGTTCGACACTTAGGCACATCCGACAGACATTGTCTAGTAAGATCGTTGGTCGGGCTTGTAAAACTGCGGGCTAGCTTGTCCGACTGGTCGTACATAAATAAAAATAAAAAACTATACTGATTCATATAACTATAAATAACTGCTGTGAAAACCTTTACTTTTAATGTTTAAAATTACTCTTGTATCCGTTATTTACATTAAAACAAAACTAGTATATTTAAATAAACGCGCAGCATTCACATGATTCATCGCTATTTTTAGACGCAAAGGAGAGCTTCCTGCAGAAATTGCTTGTTTCAATTGGTCAAGTTGTCATGAATATTAATGATTTTCTGCAGTGTCGTTAAACTGTAGAGCATGATTTTACGACTTCTATCAAAAATCAGTATCGTCAATGTAAACATTTTTGCGTAGCAGACAAGATAATGTAATTTAAAGAATAGCTTTGTTCAAGTTCGTATTTTTGTCCGACAAATCAGTAAATAAAAAAGAATCCGACGCTTAACTGACACGAAACGTAAATATGAAGAAACACGAAAACGTCAATTTTATCCTAGATGGAAAATCGAGTCAGTTCCCATGGCTTGAATTTGACGAAGAAAAGCAAAAAAAGGGTTATTTTATTGTTTTACTCTATGCATAAAAAAATCTGGTGTTCACTGATTATTTACTGATAAATCCTGATTAAACAGTTACATGACACAATTGTGTTTATTTGCTATGTCATTTATGGTCTAGTAGACATCAGGCTCGGGCTAGTACATTTTAAGAGAAGCTGGTCCGACGGTCTTGCTGTAAAAAAAGTTAATGTCGAACCCTGTAAGAGTCTATTTCGCTCTACATTTCACAAGTGTCAGACTCTTGCAAGTAGCATTGGAGCTTATTTTCATTTTCTTTTTCGCTTTGTGTATCAAATACAATGTCGTCATTTGTGTTGTCAATATCATCATCATCATCATCTGAGTCCGTTATCTAAATCACCAGAATTCTGTCACTTGTTGTTTTCTTCGAAGTGGAGTCATCTCGCGAAAACTTGTTGCTGTGACAATCCTCCTATACGATTGGTTAAAGAGGATGCTAAATGCAGGAGTCACGTCCCAAACTAAAACGGTTCATTTCATATCGGTCTACTAACCATTCGAAATAAATCTGAAAAAAATTATTTTTGTTCAGCAGAGCTTGGATTATTTGTGATTTATTGTTATTATAATTATTGTTTAATTATATGGACTTTTGACATGATTTATGGTATTTCAATGTGATCCAAACCTATATGTTACTGAAATAAGGTATTATTTATGCTCCCCAAACCGGTGTGGTAATTTGACCGTAATGAAAATGGGCTGATTTTTTTTATTTTTACGTCACTTTCAAGCGCGTTTTTTACGAATTAAAATATTGTGATCAGCTATTTTTTGTCGGTCTATCGGACCGATTTACTTGAATTTATTCTCGGTCCTGAGTAAAATTTTCCGGTACAAGTTAATGTGTGAACAAAATATTGGCTTCTAGCTGATCTAATAGATAATTTATTTTGCACTTTTCAAAAAGAGATGGAGCAAAGATTAAGAGGTGAAAATTTGAGTCGCGAACTTCTTGAAATTGTGAACATTTGCAAAGGGAATTTTCAAAATTTGTGAAAAAAACAGCCCTTCTCACAGAAGGAAAAAAGCCCTGTAAGCGGACACCATTATCCATATCAACTACACCACAACAGTGTAATGTTTGTGATTAATTCGTGAAAATATTGTTTAATTTTAAAAGATGTGTCAATATAACTGAGCCCTTGTAACTATGTGTGTTCACAGAGGTTAATATAGTGTAAATTAGCCTATTCTTGCCTAAGTGTAACCATGAAAGTGTAACCATGAATCACAACTATTGTTCTAACAAAAATTAATGACAACTGTTTATTAAAACGCTGTAGCTAGACAAATATAACTTATACACATAGTTAATCTTGTAAAAAAACAAACGGTCAAACCTTCGCCGATTTTCTCCAATTTTTCATATTTTTGCATTTTCTGAAAGTCTGGGCTTTGCAGACGCTTGGTTGATTGCAGAAATAACGGAAAGAAAAAAGGTTTAACACCGAGCGGTCTTAATCCAGGATTGAAGTTATGTTAAATAATGTTTTTAATAAACAAACTTTTGCATACTTGTTTATTCGATCGAATTTCTGTATTATTTTTACGTATAATAGATATCAATAAAGTAAAAATGTCGAAATGGGTCATTTTCAAAAATGAAAACGCTTGATCATTCCTGCTTATTATTGATGTTACCTTCTCACAGTGTGTATTATCAAGCACAGGTGAACTGAAGTTCAAGATGCACATGACAATTATGTGAATAATTTAATTGGTGAAATTAAAAAAGACTCTAAGCCTTTTTGGAAATACATAAACTGTCAAAAATCCGACAAACAGGGTATACCCCCGTTAACAACAAAATGTGGCTCTACTGTAGAATCAGATTTAGATAAAGCTAAAGTTTTAAACGAACAATTCACCAGTGTCTTTACGCACACCGAATATACATCAGTTCATTATGAAACACCTTTATATGAAAAAATGGACTTAATAAATATTTCTGAAAAAGGAGTTGAACAATTACTTCAAGGTTTAAATACAACCAAGGCCATGGGTCCTGATAGTATACATCCAAAAGTATTAAAAGAACTTGCAACTAGTATATCAAGCGTCTTAGCGAATCTCTTTCAACAATCAGTAAACATCGGTACTATTCCGGAGGATTGGAAATCAGCAAATATTTGTCCGTTATACAAGAAAGTTGACAGATGAAAACCTAGTAATTATAGACTTGTGTCGCTGACTTGCATATGATGCAAACTTCTAGAGCACATCATCTGTTCCAACTTAATGCAACATTTTGACAACAACTCTATTCTGAACAAAAATCAACATGCTTTTCGTAAAAATCACAGTTGTGAAACCCAACTTGTAACAGTCATTAATGACTGGGCAACATCTATAGATAAATCCAAACAAGTGGACATTTTTATACTAGACTTCGAAAAAGCGTTCGACACCGTGCCTCATGAATTATTAAAAACTAAATTACACAAATATGGAGTTCCCGTAAACGTTCTACAGTGGATATACTCATTTTTAGTAAACCGTAAGCAATGCGTTGTAGTTGATGGCGCCAGATCAGAATCATCAATTGTTAAATCCGGAGTACCGCAGGGAACTGTGTTAGGCCCTATCCTATTTTTGGTGCATATTCATGACATTTCTATGGACATAACTTCGAATATTAGACTTTTTGCCGACGATTGTGTTTGCTATAGGGAAATAAATAATTTTCAAGACTGCTTAGATCTACAATCGGACATTAATAAACTTGGTAATTGGGCCACTTCTTGGGGCGTGAGATTCCAACCCAGTAAATGCAACATGATGACTCTTTCACGTAAAAAGAAGAAAAATAATTTTGACTACACATTGAAAAATACTCGTCTAGAATTCTTATCTTGTATTAAATATCTTGGAGTGAATATCACATGTGATCTGAATTGGAGCAAACATATCAATGAAGTCTGCAACAAATCGTACAGAACGTTAGGTTTTCTCAAAAGAAAGTTATCCATGTGTCCTCAAGACGTAAAACTTCAAGCATACAAAGGACTAATCGGCTCAGTGTTAGAATATGCCAGCGCGGCCTGGGATCCGCATCAAATTTATTTACAAGAAAAACTTGAACGCGTACAAAAGCGTTCAGCTAGATTCATCACTTCTAATTATCGGGACTATGAACCAGGATCCATGACTAAAATTTTAAAAGAATTAGAACTACAACCTTTGAAAGAAAGAAGAAAACAAAATAGACTAATATTACTATGTAAAGGACTTAATTCACGTGCAAATTTACCATTGGATCAACTACATCGACCTATTCGTTTCACCAAAAACATGCATAATGAGCATTTTAACAGAATTTCGACAAGGACAAACGTACTGAAGTTTAGTTTCATCCCAAACACAATATGTGACTGGAACTCTCTTCCTCCGGATTTGATTCGCAAATATCAAACAGCTACAAATGATCGTGTTTCTGTGTTAATAAACCAAATTAGAGGGGGGCTCGAAAACTAAGTATGTTTCACAGCTACTTGACGCACGCGCGGTGAGTAAACGTTTTTCAATGTTTCACCATAACACATCAAGATCAAGATCAGGTTACTAGCGTGTGGCTATGATATTAATTAGTGAAAACATCATTTTGAATGATAAATAATCATATTATAACGAAAAATTAACTTTTCTGAAAAAAAAATCACTATCAAATATATATATAAGAAGGTATGCAACTCAAAATCAGCCCAAAACGGGGTGCATCGCTTTGAACAGCCATATCTTCATCAATTGTGCAGCGATTTTTACGATCTCGGTCTTATTCAACGCATAAATGAATTTCCTTTCTGGAAATGTATATGTCTTGCATGGTCAACTTTTAAGAAATAACACGATACACAACACGCATGATCCAAGTTGACAGTGATCATGCAGTCTTTATGAATGAAATCTCCAGTTGTAAAGACACACCTCCGCATTGGACCAATGAAATCACTCGTATGTTTAAAATGTCAGTTAGTTGAAATGTACGTAAACAAAGGTTTCAAACGGCGCCGGACAGTTAGTCTTGATGCATAATGTAACGACAAGAATGGTAATAATGTTTGTTCATACGTTTTATTTAATTATGGTATCGAACTACTTGAACTTTGTAGGGAAGTTGCCCTTTACTCCGTGAAGATTTCAGTCTTAAAGTGCGTTTTTCGCACTTCGCAGTGTCGTGTCTCTCTGACTGTATATAAAGATTTGTGATTACTAGTATGAGAACCTGTTCACTGCAATAACGCAAGTAAAATAACATAATATAATTCAGTACAAAATATTTTATCAAAAGTCTGTTTAAATATAGTAATGATACAAGCCTTAGCAATTAAACAATAAAATAATAATAACAATAAATTAATACAATATACAATTACAACCCAAACATGAGCATGACATCTCTAATGTATTCAACTGTATTGCAAACACTAAACATGTAACGATTTTTTCTTTTTAAATGGTCTTACCAAAGGCCAGCGATGGTAAAACATTTATAGGGACTAAAGATAAACGCATAAAATCGAAACAAAATGTCTGAATTTCACAAAGTAATTGTGTCAAATGATTGCAAAACAAATCCGAATTCAAGAGAGTATATGTTGCCATCTCTAATAGGAAGTGTTCATGTAGCACATTGGCTTGGCAATTTGTATTATTTCCTGTTCTACGAATTCGAATAACGGAATCGTATGAGCCTTGTTCTGAGAAAACTGTGCTTAATGCATGTGCGTAAAGTGTCATCCCAGATTAGCCTGTACAGTCCGCACAGGCTAATCAGGGATGACACTTCCCGCATAAACTTGATTTTTGGTAAGAAGAGACTTTCTTTAAACTAAAAATACCATAAAAGCGGCTCGTATGAATTCGTTAAACGGAAATAAGGCGTATTGCCTAATCTGTGTATTGTAGTCACTTTAATGAAATGAATGTTAGGTGATTTTGATTTACAGGAAGACATTATCACAATGGAAAGACCATACACGATACACTAAACAACATCAATAGCGATTAAAAATGATTCACAAAAATCTCTCTCGCAAAGGCGGTGCGAGGTTGTTTCAGAGTCCTTTTTTTTGAAAATTTCCCATGTTTTGTTCTCAATAATGTTTTATCGGCCGAAATAGTCCACAAATCCCAAGAGATATATTCAGCCTCAAATCCGAAATCATGCACTGGTTACTTACAAACATTTGATCTGATCCTTTCTCAAAACCAGTCGAATCTCTGCGCGGACGTAGCCTTCAACGACGTCACACTGTCAACAAAGTTGCACGCGCATTTGCGACGTGACAACTACTAAAGCATTAGTAATTTTTCACGTTTGCCGTCTTTAAGAATCGAAGAGCGATCTACGCCAGTCAAATGTATAGAAACAAAAATGTTAACAACAGCGCACAAATGCTACGAATCTGCAAGTCGTTGTTTCGTGTACAGTATTCTTACAAAATGTATGAATCAGTTAGGTATCGATTGAGATTTCACAAACAAACAATTCAGAACCAGAACTGAAAGCGCTGATTTAACCGAAAAGCGATTATGTTACATTTTTATGTCTTAATTTTCACGTTGATTTGACGACTAATAACTATATGTTTAATAATAAAAGAGTCAAATATATAGGATCTGGCACGAGTTGTCATATCATACCATATTTTATTATACGAGTTCAGGAATTTTGTTAGTAAGTGAGCCTTTGGCGAGCTTACTAACGAATTTCCTGGACGAGTTAAATAAAATATGGTATGATATGACAACGAGTGTCTGATCTTTTTATCACATGCTTTTAAATTAGCAAATAAATACATATTTACGCAAACATAATGATAAATCCCGAATGTTGTTTACATTTCGTAAAGTCATTTGACGTTGCAAGGTCATTTCAGCAAAATAACAAAATGCGATTGGTCAATAAACGAAAACTAAGCCAATGAAAACGCTTCAAAAGAATATTACACATGTGTTATATAAAAATATATGTAATGGGTATATTACATGGGAAACAGGGTATGGCATGTGAAAAAAATGCAAGAACTGATAATATAAAGATGAGATTACGTTTTCGAAAGCACACTTTTCAGAACGAAAAACGGTTAATCAATCAACAAGATATGATTTATCTTCGATAGCCCACACATAAGTAATAGGGGAAAAAAGCTCTGGTTAGCGCTGATTTATCAACACGAGATCCGTTTCTCATATGACAGTGATTGAATTAAATCCGCAGACGTGACTCCGTCTCCTTCTCGATGTCACGCCCCTCTATGCTATGCCCCGCCCACTAGTCCATGAGACAGCAGCAGCAGAGACATGCCAGGAGGCCTATTAGCAGACACTCGTTGTCGCGGTTCTTGTCGCGGGAGTGCCGAGGCTGCTGTACCCTACAATGAAGCGTAGATGCAAATGAGCCGCGTTCTGGGAAAAATGGGTTTAAGGCACGTGCGTTGTGTTCTCCCCGATTTGCATTTAAAGTCCGCACAGGCTAATTAGGGACGACATATTCCGCCTTGACTGGATTTTCTGTTTGAAAATACTTCATTTGTACGAAAAATTGTTTAAAACCCAAAAGAGTCGTCCCTTATTATCCCCACGCTTTTTGAAAAAAAGGTGGGGATATTGTGGTGATCTCCGCCGTCCGTCCGTCCGTCCGTCTGTCCGTCCGTCCTGGCCACTATTTCCTCCTACACTAAAAGCACTAGAACCTTGAAATTTACACACATGGTAGCTATGAGCATATGTGCGACCCTGCACTATTTGGAATTTTGATCTGACCCCTGGGTCAAAAGTTATAGGGGTTGGGGTGGGGCCGCGTCAGAAATTATCACTCATTTTTTTAGGTTATTTTACATTTACTTCTTTATTTCTACACCGATTCACTTCAAATTGATACTGGACCTCACCTATGACAATACGGTCAATCTCAACCATGCATGGCCCCATTCCCAACCCTGGGGCGCCCCGCCCACATAGGCCACACCCACCAAAAATTTCCATTTACTATAATTTTTTCATTTCTACACGGATTCACTTCAAATTGATACTGAACTTTTGTTATGACATTAGGGTCAATCTCAACTATGCATGGCCCCAATCCCAACCCTGGGGCGCCCGCCCACATAGGCCACACCCACCAAAAAATTCCATTTACTATAATTTTTTCATTTCTACACGGATTCACTTCAAATTGATACTGAACTTCTCTTATGACATTAGGGTCAATCTCAACTATGCATGGCCCCATAACCAACCCTGGGGCCCCGCCCACATAGACCACACCCACCCAAAATTGCCTTTACTATAATTTCTTCATTTCTACACCGATTCACTTCAAATTGATATTGAACTTCTCTTATGACAATACAGTCAATCTCAACTATGCATGGCCCCATTACCAACCCTGGGGCGCCCCGCCCACATAGACCACACCCACCCAAAATTGCCTTTTACTATAATTTCTTCATTTCTACACCGATTCACTTCAAATTGATACTGAACCTCTCTTATGACAATACGGTCAATCTCAACTATGCATGGCACAATTACCAACCCTGGGGCGCCCTGCCCACATATGTCACACCCACCCAAAATTGCCTTTTACTATAACTTCTTCATTTCTACACCAATTCACTTCTAATTGATGATGAACTTCTCTTATGACAATACGGTCAATCTCAGCTATGCATGGCCCCATTACCAACCCTGGGGCACACCTAGGTCAAACATTCGGCGTGGGGATACGCGTCGGCCTCTGCCGCGCCATTTCTAGTTGGAATAGCCTTTGTGGACTATACGGGCTAATCTGGTATGACACTCAATGCACATACATTAAGCTAAGTTTTCCCAGAACGTAGCTAAAATATGTTGATATTCATTGACATAAAGCATACAATATTGACGTACGAAGAGTGAGTTGGTAAACTAGAGCTGGTAAACTGGGAGAGTGTGAGTTGGTAAACCGAAAAAGTGTGAGTTGGTTAACTGGGAAACTGTGAGATGGTAACAGGAAAAGTGTGAGTTGGTAAACTGGAAAAGTGTGTGTTGGTAAACTGGAAAAGTGTGAGTTGGTTAACTGGGAAAGTGTGAGTTGGTAACAGGAAAAGTGTGAGATGGTAACAGGAAAAGTGTGAGTTGGTAAAAAGGAAAAGTATGAGTTGGTAAACTGGAAAAGTGTGAGTTGATAAACTGGAAGTGTGAATTGGTATACTGGAAAAGTGTGAGTTGGTAAACTGGAAAAGTGTGAGCCGGTAAACTGGAAAAGTGTGAGTTGGTAAACTGGAAAAGTGTGAGCTGGTAAACTGGAAAAGTGTGGGCTGATACACTGGAACAGTGTGAGATGGTAAACTAAAAAAATTAAGCTGGTAAACTGGAAAAGTGTGGGCTGATACACTGGAACAGTGTGAGATGGTAAACTAAAAAAATTAAGCTGGTAAACTGGAAAAGTGTGAGTTGGGTCACTGGAAAAGTGTGAGCCGGTAAACTGGAAAAGTGTGAGTTGGTAAACTGGAAAAGTGTGCAGGGGTTTCACTTGCCCGAAAATGTTATCGCCACTTTTCCGCAACGTAAAAACCGTAGGTTAATCTGGTCTTATTATTAATGACAATCATTTAAGAAACCTTACGACTGAATTAATGTCATTGACTATTTAATTACTGGTATACTATGATTTCCTAGAATTACGCACATAACAAGAAGTAACTTCATAAGTCTTAAAACTCTTTAATTTTATCAAAATAACTTTGTTCCATGTAATTAACAGCACAGGTGACCAAAAGAATCAAATAATGTGTGAGTTGGTAAACTGGCCGCCGTGAAATGACTGAAATACTGAATAGTTTGCAAAAAGGGCAAGTAATCTGATCTTAGTTTCAGGGTGCAGTATTAACGGGGTTTTCAGGGGTTTACACACGGGCTGGACAGAATGTAAACGCACTGTCACGTGATCTTGCACCCTGGTATAGACATAAGAAGAAAGCAGTGACGACACACATCTATTTTTTATGCTATTGTATTATTTTTTAACGTCTACCCTTGCACTTACACTTGAGTTTGAGAAACAACTACAGGCTGCCCATAGCTGTATGGGTAGCCCGGTTGTTGTGGGTACTGTCCGTTACCCTGGGGCTGGGTGCTGTAGGGGTGGGGATAGTTGCCCTGTGGAGGCGGGTATCCACCCTGGGGCGGGGGGTAGACCGGTTGTCCCCCTGGGTTGTATCCAGGCTGTCCCCCTGGGTTGTATCCCGGCTGTCCTCCGGAGTTGTACTGGTTGTATCCCGCCGAGTACGGGGGCGGTGCGTCAGGATATTGAGGGGCGGTTGCTTGAGACATGTCGTCTGCTGAAAGAAAGAACATAACGTGGCGTTAATTGGTCCCCAGTATGAGAAATAGAAAATATCTTGGATATAATTGGCGGAAAGCGAATAAGAATAAATATGGATCAACATAAATAAAATTATATAAAATATAAATAAACACGTATAAATGTTATCATTAAAACGTTTTTATTCCTAGCAAGGTGTTTAGTATTATAATTATATGTTATATATAAACATTTTGAAGATTTTTTTGGTATAAAGAAGGCCATTACGGT
Source organism: Dreissena polymorpha (assembly GCF_020536995.1). NCBI lineage: Eukaryota > Metazoa > Mollusca > Bivalvia > Myida > Dreissenidae > Dreissena > Dreissena polymorpha. The sequence goes on along the minus strand of NC_068356.1, from coordinate 153,833,919 downwards.
GGCATTAAACATTCGTTTATCCTATAGCTAAATGATTTTATGGAAGGCAAATCTAGGTGTCATGTAAACTTTTGCTTTACATGCGTGCTAGCCTTTACACTACTAATTCATGTACATAGCGGACTACTTTTGTGGTCTTTCACTTCTGGTTATAGGTAAATGCAGACAAGACATGTAGACGATTAAACTCGTTAAAATGTATCAACACCCACATTCCTAAATTTCAACATATACATACATGCATTGAATGAATACATTTGAAATCAATGTACCGTATAAGAATAATAGCCGTAAGTTATTAATCAAATACAGCGTTACTTTTTTTAATTGAGTGGAAAACAAATCGCCAAACTGCATGCGTTTGCCTGTTGGCATTACTGGATTGCGTCATTTATACAGTTCAAGAAACGCGAGTGCCTGGAAATATTGGAATGCAGTTGCGTTAAAATATCGCGTCTTTGTGTGTTCATGATGATTATTATAACGAATATGAATAAATAGATGATATTTGTTATATTTGGTAGAATATCGATTTTAATTAGATAACGTGTGAATTAAAATCGATATAACTCCTAATACGACAAATTTTACTTTTATTTTATGCATACATGAATATTTTTGTATTTTTATTTTTGAGGGGAAGGGCGGATATGCATTTTTCAATAACAAAATATGCATCGGCCTGAAATGTTACAAAGATTCGCTTATGAATATCCCCGAGACTATTTACGTTAAAAAAATCGTAGCCCGTTACATTTTTATACAACCTTTAAAATGATACGTAAATCAGGAGTATTTATAGAGAAACAATAGAGTTTTAGGCAAAGGCAGATATATACTACATACTCTAACTCGGCCTGAAATCCCTCCTTGTATTGTTATTTTATACTAGTATCTGCAAAAATATTTGAGTTAAAAGCACAAAGTTATGTATTTTAGATTTTGATATCACCTATATACTTTTACTTTAATCATTATTTCAAAAAAGAAATAATTTAATTTAAGGGAATGGCGTATTGAAATGTGTACTTGTAAACAAGAAATATCTTTAAACAAGAAATATCTTTAAAAAAGATATACGGCGTTGATTGTGGTCGATGTTTATGAACGATCAAAAGTTATCTCTATGAGATAAAAAGTAGCGGATGCCTTTTTTCTGCGCAGTTGTTAGCTACATCATAAGCAAATCAATTACGGGGTGTTGCGCCAGATTTCGTGGCTTATTTTGCTTTATGTGATATTATTACTCAGATATCTATATTTACAGAATAGAAAAACACAAGAAACATGAAAATAAACGAGTGCATATAGGTCAGCCGGCAATACTCGAATCTTATTTAATTGCATAATTATAGTATAGCGAATTATTGTGGTCATGCTTAATAAACTGGTCTAAATGGATAAATATTTCTAATTAATTTTATCAAAATTGGTCCTTATCATGCAAATTTTGAAACCATATTAAAAATCGATGATTGACATACCACAATAATATCGCCGAATATCTTTATTTAGTATCTTTCTGATCAAAACAGACTTCAAGTGCACAAAGTTTACGAGACGGCGTTTATATAAAGATTTCTGCAACTGACCGCAAACTGACCTTGATACCTTGCGGATTGGAATGCAATGCATTACAGTCACTACGTTATTGTCAGTAAGACACAATGATCGCAACCCCTTTTGCGAACTCCGGTGATGAACTGTATATAAACTCTGACTTTCACAAAATGACCGCGTATTGACCCGAAACCTCGCGGGTTGAAATGCAATGCAAGTAAGTACTAAATATGACAACATAGCCTTTAGTTAAACGCTTTTGCGCTGGTAATTCTCTGAAAATAAAAGGTGAACGCACAAACTGTATTTATGTCGAAAATTGATTGTAAAACTGTTCTATCTATTGGGCCTTTTCATTAGAGATAAAATTGTTTCATGCAGTAAAACAGTGTTACAAAGACGCGGATATGTTTCAAATGTTCTGGTGTTATACTCAAATCAGCCAATGGAATAAATGAAGTGTATTCATTCGTACCTAGCCGCGGGAAATTTTATTTGAGTATTATTGGACACTTACAAAGGTCAAGTCAGGGTGAAAAGCTGGCTTATTCAGCTTACGCCGAAAAAAGATCTACGGCTTTGATTGTGGTCGGTGTTTATGAACGATCAAAGTTATATCTATGATATCAAAAATAGCGAATGACTCTTTTTCTGCGCAGTTCTTAGCTGCATCACACGCGAGTCAATTACGGGGTGTTGCGCCAGATTTCGTGGCTTTTTTCGCTTTATTAGATATTATTACTCAGATATCTATATTTACAGAATAGAAAAACACAAGAAGCGTGAAAATAAATGAAAGCATAAAGGTCAGTCGACAGCACTCGAATCTTATTTGATTCCATTATTAATAGTATCGTGAATCATCGTGCTCATGCTTAATAAATTGGTCTAAATGGATAAATATTTATAATTAAATCTATCAAAATTGGTCCTTATCAAACTATTGTTGAAAACACATTAAAAATCAATGATTGACATACCATAATAATATCGCCGAATATCTTTATTTAGTATCTTTCTGATCAAAATAAACTTCAAGTGCACATAGTTAACGCGATAGCGTTTATTTCACGATTTCTGTAACTGACCGCAAACTAACCTCAAACTGACCTTGATACCTTGCGGGTTGGAATGCAAAGCATTAAACTGAGGTAACGATTCGACTGCTGGAACGACGGCTTGTTTTAAGCTTTAAACATTTACGTATTTAACGGTCAATTTCGAAAACAATTTTAAATATTTTCGTCAAAGCGTATATCAGGTTACTGAACAACAATACTTTTATGATCTAAAATTTATGAGTGCACATAATGCAATATCGTAGTAATAACCAAATATGAGAATACAGCCTTTAAGTACAAACGCTCTGGCGCTGACATTCTTCTAAATATAAAGGGACATACACTCTGTATTGATGGGGAGGCGGAAAACTACAACGGGCGAGGCATGGTCAGGGGTGATAACTCCCAAAAAGGGTTAGGGTAAGGGTTAGGGTTAGGGGTCGGGTTAGGGTTAGGGTTGGGTTTAGGCTAACCCAAACCCTAACCCGACCCCTAACACTAACCCAAACCCTAACCCTAACCCTCTAACCCCCCTTGCGCAATACCATACCATGCCTCGAGAGAGAGAGAGAGAGAGAGAGAGAGAGAGAGAGAGAGAGAGAGAGAGAGAGAGAGAGAGAGAGAGAGAGAGAGAGAGAGAGAGAGAGAGAGAGAGAGCGTCTTACTAGAAATGTGGGTTCGAGTCCCGCACCAGACGCGCTTTTCCACATCTTTTTATTTTATGAGTACTTACCTACTGTAGTCTGCACGTGAATGGCGTATGGGGGTAGGGGTTAACCCGTGGGTAAGAGAGTGCGAGTGCGATCTGAAACTAAATATACCATTTATCAGACGGACTTATTCACAGTTTGACAAAAGGACTGACTGTGTACAAAATAAAATCTTGAACAAGAGCTGTCTCCATAGGATGACATATGCCCCCGATAAAAAATAAAACGCTTTCATAGAAGTTATGAAGTTATGAGCATTTTTCGAAACCTAAACGCATTTTTCGAAACCTAAACGCGGACCCTAACTTCAAGGTCAAGGTCAAAGGGGTCTCAATGTGTGTGCGTATGGAAAGGCATTGTCCATATACACATGCATACCAAATATGAATGTTACATCTGAAGCGACATAGAAGTTATGAGCATTTTTCGAAACCTAAACGCAAAGTGTGACGGACAGACGGACGGACGTTGTGATCACTATAAGCGCTCCTTCGGGGGCATACAAATAGATTCGGTGTAAAAAATAATATCTCTAAAAAGATATTCGATGTTAATTATTGTAGTGTTTCTTCTACAGAATACACTATTTATCACCATTAAAGGAACTCTATTTAAGGAACAAACACCATTGAAAGTTATACTGGTTTTATTTACATCCGTACTCGTCAAGCATACAAAACAGTCTCTCTGGTGTACATGCTATAAGGTATTTCTATTAGTCGCATGTCATTGATACTTCAGTGAGTGTCTAATATATCTTAATATGATTACCTAAAGCTGTAACATTGTGTTATGTTGATTAATTATAATGTTTATGTATTTGTAAATCCCAAGAAAATAATTAGAGAATGGTAGGTCTATGTTATGTTTACCTTAACAACTTGAAGCAGGTAATATTGATTTGATTAAAATAAAATGGCCTATGTTATGTTTACCTTAACAACTTAAAGCAGGTAAAATTGATTTGATTAAAATCCAATATTTAACTACGAATAATAATGGTTTCACAGTATATCTTAAAGTATAGCACACATGTAATAGGATGTACCTCGTCACATTCCTACTTTGGCGATCAATCGATACCCGTTAAAATAGCTGGTAAAGTGTAGACAATTTATAATACCTGAAAGACTAACACTGACAACTCTGCATTGTGTACTGACAATAATGTAGTGACGTCACCATCTATGTATAGAATGATAACTCTGAAGTTATAGCTTAATAAATCGTCTGCTGACACAGAGTGATTCCTTATATAGAAATTGTCTTCCTTAAATACAACTAACATTGATATGTACCAAATGCTTCATACCAAAATAAACTTACTTGAACCAAATATATAGAATTTAAACTTGCCTGAAATAAATATATATCATAAATCCAAATAAGTACACAGAGTTTTAAAATCCGTCTGGCTTGCCAATGTCGCTATTTATGTACACAAACGTTAATTGAGGGCACGTTGGTGAACTCGGATATATTAAATACTAAGCTATATTTGCTGAATACCCCAAGCTATTGTTGACATCCTATGCAGTTACATATAAATAAATAAATATATATATATATATATTATATTGGTATACATATATAGGGCTATATAAATAGGGAAATTAATACGTTCTTGTTTTAACCTAAAATATATATCATGGCTAAGAGCTCTTGTCTAGAACACTCGAATTTAAACACATTAACACTTGAAAAGTTAAATATCTAGTTACACCGTTACCAAAATAAACGAGAAATGCGTCGCATTTTAGTCCAAAGTTATTGCGAGTACATGTATCACGAATTTTAACAAGGTATGACTATCGGCCGGTATCTGTTTCAAATATGTTAATGATAAAACACATTTAAACTATTTATGTAAAAATATATTAATTGTAGGATAACTATTGCAGTTACTGCTTGTAAGAATGTCTAATTATGATTCACATTTAATTGACAGTTTATTGATTTATCATTCTAAAACATAAAAACAATAATATAATTGCATTGTTAGTTGTTGAAATACACTTAAACAAGTTTTCAAATCGTTCACTTTTAATGTTTTGTTTCGTTTAAAACTGGATCGTGTCTTGCTATCAATGAGGGTCAATATGTAAAACGTGTCGATAATGTTTGCAATTTCCGGTTCGAGTTTTTCGTGCCGATACTTCAAACATACCACATAAGGTCATCTCGAACATCCGCTCTACATAAAAAACGTTACAATTATATATAGGATCTGGCACGAGTTGTCATATCATACCATATTTTATTACACGAGTTCAGGATTTTTTTTTAGTAAGCGAGCCTGTGGCGAGCTTACTAACGAATTTCCTGGACGAGTTTAATAAAATATGGTATGATATGACAATGAGTATCAGATCTTTTAAATGAGCAAATTAAATAAATATTTACGCAAACGTAATGATAAATCCCGAATGCTGTTTACATTTCGTGAAGTCATTTGACGTTGCAACGTCGTTTCAGCAAAATAATAAAATGCGATTGGTCAAATTACGAAAACTAAGCCAATGAAAACGCTTAAAAATGTTGTATTACACATGTGTAATATAAACATAATGTTATGGTTGTATTACATTGGAAACAGGGTATAGCATGTGATAAAAAATTACAGTAATGTACATCGACGTTACACGCTGTTCGAACGATACAAGGTGATACGCCCCAAAACTTCATCAAATGCGGTTCACGAACACTTACAAACAATAATGACAGTTTTACTGATGAAAACACAAAAATATATTTAACTGAACATGTTAACAGAAAATAGAAAATAGTGAATTAAAATCGTTATTTGTAACAATTAAATTATAATCGATTATCATAACGGGATAATTGCGATAGAAATAAGATACTAACTGTGCCTTTAACTATTTTTTTTTCGCTGATTATTGTTGAAAAGCCTTCCCCAATTATTACGCTACTTCTGTTGTAAGAGTTAGATGGCGGATTGCATTTGCAGCTCACGCGATAGTACAGAGTACTAGATTTGTGTTTTAATGACTTTGAATTTAGAAGTCAGCCTAAGTAAAGTTATACAATATGTATGACGTAAGATATTAACCTACCAAAATTACATCAAACACCGCGAACACAATTTTGCTTTGAAAAATATGTATTTTTCGCCGTGTTTGGCTCTACTTGATTGCATTTGTTTTTTTAATTTACCAATACTAGTAAGTGTCCAATAATAATGTTTGTTCAATGCAATTAAGATTACACCGATTAACAAAATTGAATAATTTCAACTGCGCATAAATATGTTTAGTCTTTTTGATAGGGAGGGCTCCTGGTAAGGGAAATGGACGGACCACACATTGTCGCGCCCTCAATCGGGACTCCTCGGACAAATCCGCCATATCGGCGATCGTCTCTCGGGTGTATTTGGTGGAAGGATATGTCTAACGCCTCTAGGCGGAAGATGTTACACCGAAAATATAGTTCGGGTTACACACCATTAAATTTGCACTAAATTCACTGATAATATAGATATAGAAGGACCAATATCTCTGAGGAGTAATATAATAGAATATTTGTTTCTGTTATTGTTAAACATTAGTTGTCATTACATACAAAATATTCAAATGTTAATTAAATGTTTAGAAAGCCAATTAGTTGTTTCTTGAAGTGTAAACAACACCATTATTCAAACTTAAAGAACCAGTATTTCTTAAATTGCATTAATTATCGGTACAACATTGCGGATGTTCTGCAGGGCGACAAACTTTGAGATTTTATCCATATGTTTAGGTTCTATACCATAAACAATCGTACAACACTGTACAGTGGTACAGGGAAAACTCTTCGGTGTAATATAAGAAATAGTAAAATCCACTTAGATCCCCCCCCAAAAAAAAACATTATTATAGTGACAAACCAAGCTGTCACAAACTGTATACAGACAAAAGCCATATGGCTCTCAGTGGGGTTTACTATTACCAGTATTGAGACACCTAAAGGGTTTCGCAGGATGGAATAAGTGGAGAGCTTGATTGAATTTGAAAAACAATTCTTTCTGTGCATTTGATGATGGCAACCATACAGTACTTCCGGCAGATATTTTTTATATTTTAGCCTAGGCAACTTAATTTCAGATGCTGTTTTTCTGGCCAGGCCGATACTCTTTAGCTGGGCAACCAAAACACTTAATATGGTCAGCTGTGCAGGCAACAATTGTAACTAGAAGTGGCGCGGCAGAGGCCGACGCGTATCCCCATGCCGCATGTTTGACCCAGTAAGCATTTTAATGAACCTTGTGGTGAATATAATGGATCAGCCTTGTTTTAGCCTTAAGTGTAAATTGGTTATTCCAATACTGTGGAGACACCAATAACACCGATAAACAAATTAAGAATACAGTTTTTTATGCCCCCGGTAGGAAGGCATACAGTTTTTGAACTGTCCGTCAGTCTGTCTGTCTGTCCTTCCGTCTGAAAACTTTAACATTGCCCTAACTTGCAATATTGAAGATAGCAACTTGATATTTGGCATATGTGTATCTCAAGTAGCTGCACATTTTGAGTGGTGAAAGGTCAAGGTAATCCTTAAAGGTCAAATATATGGCTTTAAAGCGGCGCAATAGGGGGTATTGTGTTTCTGACAAACACATCTCTTGTTTTTAATTGAAAAACCAAAGACATTGTTGGAATTTGACTTATTTAAGGCATCGTGTAAACATTTTAAAACTCAATTTTCCACAATATGAAACAACTTTTTTAAAAGGCACCATTAAAAGCTCCTCCATCCCCTTATAATGCACGCTAAACCAAGAATCAGTTTTTTATAAGATTATCCTACAAGATGGGCAAAAGTCCGGGGCAATACTGTCAAAATGCCCTTTAACAACTCTTGTGACATGCGCCTGTAGTCTTTTTTCTCTGTATTTTTTTTTACAGCGAAACACATAATGGCATCATCATAGATGTATAGCTCAGAATTCATTTTATACTATATAAATATGTTATGTGGTCTTATTTATACAAAATAACCTGGATATTTATGAAAAAACACCATCTCCCTGTAAAGAGAGATGGCATTTGTTCGCCATAAACATTTATATATTCAGTAAATTATAAGCAACAAACATGAAAAATTCAGTCCCCCAGTCATTGAGTTTTTAAAGAGTTCAACTTTGCTTAAGTAATAATGCATCAATGTTGATTCTAACAAAAAAAGGGTAGTCATTTATGCCTAAACAGTTCTGCTTTCCAGATGCAAGCACGTCAAACACAAACTTTAAACCATTTATAGTCTTAATTATTAAACAAGAGGGCCATGATGGCCCTGTATCGCTCCACTGCTGAAAAAAAGGCTGAAACAAGTATTCTCGGCATGTGCAAATACTTAAATATAGGCCCTATTTAAGCACATGTACACTTTTGTGACCCCCTGGTCACATTTAACCCCAGGTGCATAATTTGAGCAAATTTTGTAGAGGACTACTATATCTCACTACATACAAAATGTGGTAGCCCTAGGTCCTAGAGTTAAGGACAAGAATATTTTAAGTTTTCACAAAATAAGCAAGATATAAGCGTATATAATGTTCAATTTTGTGACCCAATGGTCAGGGTCATATTTGACCCAAAGGGCATTATTTGAACAAAGTTGGTAGAAGACTATAAGATGCTACTGCATACCAAATTTGGTAGCCATAGTCCAAATGGTTTTCGACAAGAAGATTTTTTAAAGATACCACAAAATAGGTGCTTTATAAGCGTTAATTCAATTTTGCGACCCCTCGGGGAAGGGTCCAAGTTGACCCCAGAGGCATCATTTGAACAATTTTGGTAGAGGTTTATTTTAGATGTCACTACATACCAAATTTGGTAGCCCTAAGCCCAATGGTTATGGACAAGAATTTTTGAAGTTTTCACAAAATAGGCCTTATATAAGCATATGTTCAATTTTGTGACCCCCGGGGCAGAGTCAAATTTGACCCCAGGGGCATAATTTGAACAAATTTGGTAGAGGACTATTAGATGTCTCTACATACAAAATTAGATAGCCCTAGGCTCAATGGTTATGGACAATAAGATTTTGAAAGTTTTCACAAAATAGACCTTATATAAGCAAATTTTCAATTTTGTGACCCCTGGGGCAGGGTCAAATTTGACCCCAGGGGCATAATTTGAACAAATTTGAAAGAGGTTAACCCAGGAACATTCCTGAGAAATTTCATCAGAATTGGACCTGTAGTTTAGGAGATGTTTAAAGGAAAAGTTAACGCGCGGACGGACACACGCGCGACAAACACAGGACCATGACATAAGCCCCGCTTGTCTTTGACCTGTGGAGCCTAAAGATATTCGGCGTATATCCTGATTTTGTAATATAGTACGAAAAATAACAATTTTATTTGATTCTGTGGTAGAAACAAAGAAGAACCCTTTTCTTTTCAAAGTAAAAGTTTTATTTTTTTTTATTTTTTTTTTTTTATACATTTTTTGTTTAATTCAATATAGTACTTACAATGTATACATGTATATGATCATACAACAAAGTGATTGTACAAAGCAATAAAGTTCAGACATGTACTATACAAGATATTCTAATATATATACTTTTTTTGGTTTCCTTAAGATTAAGACAAAAACCAAAAAAACTGGGTAAATATGGTTTTTCTTTGGTTGTTTGTGATAGGTGTTGTTTTTTTTAAAGAGAAAAGAAAAGAACAACAGAAGAACAGTTATGAAAAATGATGAGTTGTATAAAGTGGGAAGAAAGCATAATGGACTGTGTGTTTTGTTGTATATTCACAATGATCTTATAAGATTGAAAAAATATACACAAATATTTTAGAAAGATAAACTTACATTAGAGTAAAATGTATATAAGTGGACAAACATTATGAGAATTGTATCCGATTCCATTTTTGTTCAAAGATTAGTAATGTGTCATTACTGAGGGCTATTTCTTTCTCAATCTGGATTTTTAGTGGACAAAAACAATTAAAATTTGGAACTTGTTTTTTGTACTTCATGTTAAAGATAAAAGATGTTTAAAGGAAAAGTTAACGCGCAGACGGACGCACGCACACACAGCAAACACAGGACCATGACATAAGCCCTGCTGGTCCTTGGCAAGTGGAGCTAAAAAGATATTCGGCGTATATTCTGATTTTGTAATATAGTACGAAAAATAAAGTTTTTATTTGATTCTGTAGTAGAAACAAAGAAGAACCCTTTTCTTTTCAAAGTATAAGTTTTATAATTATGATAAATTGCCAGGACATAATTATGGGCCTTTGTTTTTGACATCTGATATCTTGTGAACCTAATACGAATGATACATAACATGAAGTAAAACAAAACAAAATTACTGCGTAAGTGTGTGTGAGATAGAGAAAATTATCAAAAAACATTGAAAAGTTTATTTGCATATTAAATATATCACACTTTGACAACAAAAAGTATTGTTTGTATAATCAATATGAACACAATCTAAGTTGCTGCTAATATGGGATCCCCACCAGGATTTGAACCTGGATTTCCTTTTCATATAGAAAGATGTGTATGCTTACACTATAAGGATGTTCCAATAAACAGCAATAATATTGGTTACAATTATTTCTGTCAACTATATTAATTGTTTTATTAAGTCTTGACACAAAATGTGTAAATAAACTTTTTAAGCTTTTTAAAAACAATTTATTCTCCATCAATTTTTTAAGGCAACTGTCACATTTATAATGACATGTATCATAAGGGCTCGCCTTTAAAGCTTCTCTCGATCAGAAACTCATGTTTTTCCACAAACACTGAACCTGAAATCAGAAAAAGATTATTTAAAACCACTTTTTTTGTTATAGAAACAATTAAATGCCTTTTTTATTTCAATAGATAATTGATCCCCATAAACATCTGGACATATAACCCAACAACTTGTTGAAAATGTGTTTGCTTATTTACATCTGTGAGTACATGTGTTGGTACATGTGACAGTGAGGCGGAAAGAAACTGCAACAACTAAATCGAAACAAATATTCAAATAACTACAATGGTATGTTTCTTATGCTAGCAATTAAGTAGCAAATAATGAGAATATCTAAATATGACATTTTGGGCTGCACTAACTATTAAGATCTATATAATGTTCAATGAACTTTATATACAAACAGGGCCGAGTTGCAACATTTTACAAGATAAAACGTTTGATTACTTGTACTGTAAGAAATAACACTTTTTAATTGATGTAAAATGCATCAAAATAATCCCAAATAGTTTAAACAAAAAACACAGAAATATTAATTGACTAGATAGTAGATTGACATGAACAGACAGTAAAATAGAGTTTTGGAATGGTCATGTTCATCAGATCATGTACAAAATTGGGACAATCATAGCTCTACACAGTTACCAACTAGTATTTTAAATGTAAAAGAAACAGATAAAGAGAAAAAGATGTACACAGAACATATGCTTGGAAAGTTCTGGGATTATTTCATCAAAATTTCTTCAAGAAAGTATCATGTACTGAAAAGTTTAGCTTAATAAAAAAAAACACTTAACAATATATATATAATATTCTAGATATTCACATATAAACATTGTTACTGAACTCAACAGAAAACAATTTAAAAGTTTCAATGACTTAACATATCGTTGTTGAAAAAAAGGGGCGCTTGCTGCACTGGTAACAACACAATTATATAACGCGATAATTTGCTCATAAAATGTCCATAATCAAGAATTAGGTAAACATTGTGGGCAGTCAATCGTTTGGCGTATGGGTGTTTGAACTAAATTGCATCCGATAAACAAAATGGCAGCAAAAGCTATTGATGTTATGTACATTGAAAACCCGCAGAACTAGATATAATAAGCGCTTGGTGAAATCTACAATTAATTATGCTCACCATCTTGAAATAAAAAGTTCTTCAGCAAGCGTCGATTCTTTGAATCTTTCTTGGGTCTGTACGCAATACACAACTGATTGATTATTATGCCACTTGAAGTGATTAATAGTAATAACACATTTAATTAATATATCAGTGAACTAAATCTTGCATTAGACTAACACTAGTGTAAATTATTACTTTTTTTGACTTGATACATTGACATGTTTAACCACGGACTCTAGATTACACGGATATGAAACGGGACCGTTACGCCAAATATCTTGTTGTGTCTAAGTCACGTGACCGTGTCGTAACTATCGATCTTCTATCGAAGCGCCGAGGTTATAAATTTGATGTACCCACTCACGTATTTTGTTAAATTATAGTTTCATTTCTAGGCCGATTTTGACAAATTATATATCATTACAAAGCTTACGTAACGTAGTTTTCAGATATATAAATATATATTAAGTTTTTCTTCTGATTTCGGCAGCCCGGCGAGTTATAACTTTAACTTTTGCAAATAACATACCGTTTTGGAGTTTTAGAATCTAGATTTACGGTTGACATAATCGTACTTTATACATAATTGTAGCGTTTATATTTGGAGTTCAGTTTTAAAAATAACATCTTGCTTAGGAGAATAGAATTCTGTATACGATAGAAAAAAAAATTGTTTAAAAACGAAAGTAATTAAGGAATGAAGGCGGGAAAGTGTAGCGCGCGTTCCTAACGCACTGAACTGATGCTACGGTCTTGGCGATTATGCTTTTGTTTAGATACCGGCCATTGAATTTCCTTTGCCATGATTATTATATTTTTATGAAATATATTGAAATATTTTGTTCTAGAGACATATCCATAAAGCTAAGTATTAATGAAGCTTAATAACTTTACGATTTCATCTCTTGATTATAACACAGAAAGGGTGTTAATTTTATGATGAAACAGCGTATACAAATGTATAGCGGACCCTCTTGATATTTTTCGGCTTTGCATACTTCAAATATAATGGGTGTCAAAACATTCAGCGTTTGTTGTTTATTATCAAAAAGGTAATTATGTAAAATTATATGAAAGGTTATTAACCATAAATTATCAATTAATTAAAATTATTTAAAGATTCTTGAAAATCACGGTCAATTGCTATGCATGTATATTGAAATATCTTTATAAGTTAACAGAGTTATAAATATATAGAATTCTAAATTAAAACTCTGTATTATTTGTATTTTTCGGAAAGATTATTTAACCATGTTGTGGTCAAATGAGAATGCTGTTTTTAATTATGTTGTTCCGTACACTACCATACACTCTTTACAGGACTACGAAATGACGGAGTTTTTTTACCGGTACCCGCTAAATACGTTAAATGTTAAGTATTAGATTTTTTAAAGGTTTAAAATGTACATGTATAGGTATTAAGCACTAATAATTATTGTGATTTAGCTGGCTGACATCTATACAGTATTTAGTTTATGGCAATCTGTATGGGCAGATGACTATAAATGTTTTCAATACGCTACATATCTTATAAACGCAAAATTGAGTATTTGGCGTTACATTACTCCAAGAAATGACCACTAATACCACGAGAAGACATGGAGGTATCATAAAAAGTGTAAACTGACCAGACATTGCCACCTGTGGTTAGGGACCAATATACAAGTATAGGTCCCTGCTGTGGCGTATGACACCATAGTGTTATTTAGTATTGGTCGGCACAGTATCTGATCATAACGAGAAAATTGGCTTGTGCTGAACACAGGGGCAATAAAACCACAGATCTATCAATAAACAAGATTATTGAGATATCTTTTATTGAACACCGCGATAAAAATGCTCAAACCATGGACTCTAGATTACACGGATAAAAAACATGGACCCATTCTCAGAATCATCACTGCTATATGTGTAATCACCTAACAATTCGTCTTAAAATAATTTATATATTTGAGTTGAAGACGATGTACTGTTGTTTAAGTCTGAATAAACTATCTGTCTGCCTGTCTAAATCCAAGCCGTCATCGTCCCGGTGAAAAAAATCTGATTTTCAATAGTTGGACATGATGCCCTGATGTCAAAATACGAAATGACCCGCGTAACACGGACCGTGATTTTCAAGAATCTTTAATAAATTGATAATTTAAGGTAAATAACATTTCAAATAATTATACATAATTACCTTGTTGATAATAAACAGCAAACGATGAATGTTTTTGACACCCATTTTATTTCAAGTATGCATGCAAAGCCGAATAATATCGAGAGGGTCCGCTATATACGCTGTTTCATCATAAATTTTACACCCTTTCTGTGTTATAAACAAGAGCTGAAATCGTTAATTTATTAAGATTCATTTATAATAAGCTTTATTGATATGTATCGTGAACAAAATACTACAATATATTCCCTAAAAAATATAATAAGATGGCAAAAGAAATTAAATGGCCGGTTTCTAAACAAAAGCATAATCGCCAAGACCGTAGCATCAGTTCAGTGCGTTAGGAACGCGCGCTACATTCCTTAATTACTTTCGTTTTTAAACAAAAAATTTTTCTATCGTATACAGAATTCTATTCTCCTAAGCAAGATGTAATTTTTAAAACTGAACTCCAAATATAAACGCTACAAATTGGTATTAAGTACGAACATGTCAACCGTAAATCTAGATTCTAAAACTCCAAAACGGTATGATATTTGCAAAAGTTTAAGTTATAACTCGCCGGGCTGTCAAAATCAGAAGAAAAACTTAATATATATTGATATATCTGTTTACTACGTAACGTAAGCTTTCTAATGATATATAATTTGTCAAAATCGGCCGAGAAATGAAACTATAATTTAACAAAAGACGTGAGTGGGTACATCAAAATGTATAACCTCGGCACTTCGCTGTACGCTAATCGTAAAAGATCGATAGCCACAACACGTTAAAACGCGCGGTGGTAAAACATAAAATGTGTATTTCTTGTGTTTAACTCGCTATAAATCCATTAATAACAACGGGAATATACTAAAAGTTATATTTTTTTGAAAGAGGAATTAATAAGCAACAAGATAACGTATAAACCAATAAAATCGGATGAATAGGTCTTGCATAAGATTGAATTTACTACAGTAAGGGTCAAATACTCGATTCATCTCCTGTCAATATACACTCCGTGGTTTAACTATGCTGTTTACTATAGATAAGAGTGGGTCTCACTAAACACTGCAAAGACACACACAGTCTAGCAAAGGCTACAAAGACAAGTAAAGTCAGATAAAAACACAAATAAGTTAACCAGTGTATCCTTTATTTAATAAATTTAAGACTATTAGGGGAATATATTTAGGAGAAACAATGATTTTAACATTAATAACTGTTTTTATTTGGTCTACAGTAGTTTTGATATAATTCCAGGCAAGGTATAACAAAGGCAATCCAAGAGTTACAGTGGGTTTATTGGACCTTGCAGCATGTGTTTGACTTTGTGTACCTTTGCTACACTTTGTGTGTGTGTTTTTGTAGTGTTTAGTGTGAGCGTTACGGCATGTAAACAATAGCTTCTTTTCATTTTAGAGACATGTGATTAATGCTATAATGCTTCTTAAACTAAGGAAAAACGTTTCGGTGTAATGTTTAGAGAATGTTTTTTTATCATGTTTTTAATTTATTGTAATAAACATGTACATGTTCTTTAAAATATATTCATATTTCTGTTCAAATGATATGCATCCATTGTTTACAGTGATTTTTGTATTATTAGCTAATGTACAATTCGGATGTAATCATTTGGGACCTACTGGCGGGAATTTTTATATGAATTTGACTGGTCATGATTAAAGGTAAACTAAGGTCAAAAGTGACGTTAAACAGCTATGCTGAAAAAAAGAAAGGAAGTCTTCCTTAACTGAGCTCAATCCACTGACCCTTGGAGTAAAAGTCAAGCGCTTAAACCAATGGGCCATCAGTGCTTCCATAGTCAGTGGTTGATTTTATACTTTATACATGTATAAGCATTCCTTGAAATATCACACAATCAAACAATAAAAAAAGAACTCTCCAAAATTATTTGTGTCATTAAATGCAATATTGATAAATGTAAACATTCGATCTAAAAAGCTCCAATACAGCACAAGAATAAAATAAAATAAAACAGTAACCCTCAACTTGGCTAGAACCATTGAGTCCTGGAGTAAAAGTCTACCGCTTAGACCACTCGGCCTTCCATGCGTATACAATGAGTGATGTATTTTATACTTTATGTAAGCAATCCTTGTAGTGTCACAAATTATAACAAAAACAGTCAATTTAAAGGTACCAGTTAAAAATCTAGAATAGAATTAAAATAAGGAAAAAAAGTAGCCCTCATCAGGGCTAGAACCAATGACCCCTAGAGTCCTGGATTTAATGTCTTCCATTTAGACTACTCAAACATACGTGCTTATTGAATGAAGGATGTATTTTATACTATATATAAGCATTCTTTATAGCTTCACAAAATATAAGGACAACAACAGATTTCTCCAAAGTATTCAATCGTTTCGCGTTGCAACGCTGTATAATTTTCAGGCTTTTAAATCGTCAAAAGATGCATATAATGGCTATTTTAGAGCATGGTTAATGTTCAGTATTACTGTTTCCTTGCAAATATCATAACTAAAACCAAAATATGCGAATCTGAAACATAGTTTTAAATTTTCTCAATTTACCAAAACATGAAAATTTAAAATTAACTTAATGTCCTAGTCCAAATAATTAGACGTAATCTACCGATGTATATATGTATCGACCTCATATTTGTAGGATAGCTGAAATTATTCGCGTTCAGAATAAATCTGAGCAAAGAGTCTGCCAAAACAGAAATCATCAAAAGACTATTGCAGCAATTTATATTGACTACATGAAGTCATTATTGATAATTAATACTATAGGAGTACTCAATGTCAATACTGGAAACTTTCCATTTAAACAAGTGTAATTATGTTGTGGGAATTCACAGATTTACACTTAATATTATTTAAAGAATGTAATCTTGAAACAGACGAGCTACAAACAACCACGGAGTGTATATTGACAGGAGATGAATCGAGTATTTGACCCTTACTGTAGTAAATTCAATCTTATGCAAAAACTATTCATCCGATTTTATTGGTTTATACGTTTTCTTGTTGCTTATTAATTCCTCTTTCAAAAAATATAACTTTTAGTATATTCCCGTTGTTATTAATGGATTTATAGCGAGTTAAACACAAGAAATACACATTTTATGTTTTACCACCGCGCGTTTTAACGTGTTGTGGCTATCGATCTTTTACGATTAGCGTACAGCGAAGCGCCGAGGTTATACATTTTGATGTACCCACTCACGTCTTTTGTTAAATTATAGTTTCATTTCTCGGCCGATTTTGACAAATTATATATCATTAGAAAGCTTACGTTACGTAGTAAACAGATATATCAATATATATTAAGTTTTTCTTCTGATTTCGACAGCCCGGCGATTTATAACTTTAACTTTTGCAAATATCATACCGTTTTGGAGTTTTAGAATCTAGATTTACGGTTGACATGTTCGTACTTAATACCAATTTGTAGCGTTTATATTTGGAGTTCAGTTTTAAAAATTACATCTTGCTAAGGAGAATAGAATTCTGTATACGATAGAAAAATTTTTTGTTTAAAAACGAAAGTAATTAAGGAATGAAGGCGGGAAAATGTAGCGCGCGTTCCTAACGCACTGAACTGATGCTACGGTCTTGGCGATTATGCTTTTGTTTAGAAACCGGCCATTGAATTTCTTTTGCCATCTTATTATATTTTTTATGGAATATATTGTAGTATTTTGTCACGAAACATATCAATAAAGCTTATTATAAATGAATCTTAATAAATTAACGATTTCAGCTCTTGTTTATAACACAGAAAGGGTGTAAAATTTATGATGAAACAGCGTATATAGCGGACCCTCTCGATATTATTCGGCTTTGCATGCATACTTGAAATAAAATGGGTGTCAAAAACATTCATCGTTTGCTGTTTATTATCAACAAGGTAATTATGTATAATTATTTGAAATGTTATTTACCTTAAATTATCAATTTATTAAAGATTCTTGAAAATCACGGTCCGTGTTACGCGGGTCATTTCGTATTTTGACATCAGGGCATCATGTCCAACTATTGAAAATCAGATTTTTTTTCACCGGGACGATGACGGCTTGGATTTAGACAGGCAGACAGATAGTTTATTCAGACTTAAACAACAGTACATCGTCTTCAACTCAAATATATAAATTATTTTTAGACGAATTGTTAGGTGATTACACATATAGCAGTGATAATTCTGAAAATGTTGCCATGTTTCTTATCCGTGTAATCTAGAGTCCATGGTTTGAGCATTTTTATCGCGGTGTTCAAAAAAAGATATCTCAATAATCTTGTTTATTGATAGATCTGTGGTTTTATTACCCCTGTGTTCAGCACAAACCAATTTTCTCGTTATGATCAGAAACTGTGCCGACCAATACTAAATAACACTATGGTGTCATACGCCACAGCAGGGACCTATACTTGTATATTGGTCCCTAACCACAGGTGGCAATGTCTGGTCAGTTTACACTTTTTATGATACCTCCATGTCTTCTCGTGGTATTAGTGGTCATTTCTTGGAGTAATGTAACGCCAAATACTCAATTTTGCGTTTATAAGATATGTAGCGTATTGAAAACATTTATAGTCATCTGTCCATACAGATTGCCATAAACTAAATACTGTATAGATGTCAGCCAGCTAAATCACAATAATTATAAGTGCTTAATACCTATACATGTACATTTTAAACATTTAAAAAATCTAATACTTAACATTTAACGTATTTAGCGGGTACCGGTAAAACAACTCCGTCATTTCGTAGTCCTGTAAATAGTGTATGGCAGTGTACGGAACAACATAATTAAAAACAGCATTCTCATTTGACCACAACGGGGTTAAATAATCTTTCCGAAAAATACAAATAATTCAGTGTTTTAATTTAGAATTCTATATATTTATAACTCTGTTAACTTATAAAGATATTTCGATATACATGCATAGACAGTTGACCGTGATTTTCAAGAATCTTTAAATAATTTTAATTAATTGATATTTTATGGTTAATAACCTTTCATATAATTTTACATAATTACCTTTTTGATAATAAACAACAAACGATGAATGTTTTGACACCCATTATATTTGAAGTATGCAAAGCCGAAAAATATCAAGAGGGTCCGCTATACATTTGTATACGCTGTTTCATCATAAAATTAACACCCTTTCTGTGTTATAATCAAGAGCTAAAAATCGTAAATTTATTAAGCTTCATTAATACTTAGCTTTATGGATATGTCTCTAGAACAAAATATTTCAATATATTCCATAAAAAATATAATAATCGTGGCAAAGGAAATTCAATGGCCGGTATCTAAACAAAAGCATAATCGCCATCAGTTCGGTTCGTTAGGACCGCGCGCTACTTATTTCCGCCTTCATTCCTTACTTGCTTGCATTTTTAAACCAATTTTTTTCTATCATATACAGAATTATATTCTCCTAAGCAAGATGTTATTTTTAAAACTGAACTCCAAATATAAACGCTACAAAACGGTATAAAGTACGAACATGTCAACCGTAAATCTAGATTCTAAAACTCCAAAACGGTATGATATTTGCAAAAGTTAAAGTTATAACTCGCCGAGCTGCCAAAATCAGAAGAAAAACTTAATATATATTGATATATCTGTTTACTACGTAACGTAAGCTTTCTAATGATATATAATTTGTCAAAATCGGCCGAGAAATGAAACTATAATTTAACAAAATACGTGAGTGGGTACATCAAATGTATAACATCGGCGCTTCGATAAAAGATCGACAGATACGACACGGTCACGTGACTTAGACACAACAAGATATTTGGCGTAACGGTCCCGTTTCATATCCGTGTAATCTAGAGTCCGTGAAACAACACATTTTAATGTTTCTTCTTTACGTCAGGTTTGAAACCGTGGGGCCGCCATCTTGTTTTCAAAAGTAGTTCCAAATCCAATATGACGGCCGCCTTCGTACATCAGAGAGACGGTGTGGTGTAGCCCACTGTCCGATGCGTTCAGATTGTCGCGCCCTGTGACAGTATGCTCACACTCTGGATCAGCAGACGATGTATTGCTTAACTGCCTATCTTACGGCGGAGTCCGGAGATAGCCGAGGTATCACGATTGTAGGACTTGGGATCATGGCGTTAACTGGGTTTGCGCTAACGAAACATGGACTAAATAATGTAATTTCCTATGTCCTTAATATGTCGAGGAAATCATATTCTTGTGAGGGCTCAACATAATTAAATAAATTTATTGTTTATTCCATGTATGTGTGTTTTATTTTTAAAACAAACATGATCATGAGTGCAATACTAAAAAAAACTGTTGTGGAACTCACATGCTCGTTGACATTTATCGGATGACAATGAGAAAAAATTAAACGTGCGCGTGTCATTTGTTTTGCCTCATGCAATTGTGCGCGCTATGCTATAACAAAATACTAAACCCACTTTATGTTTTAAGATATGTTATTCTACATGATTAACCCAGGTTAAGTAGTCTGACATATTTATGTGAATATATAAATTTCAGAATAAGAATTGCAGCAAATATGACGATCAACTCTTTATACTGGAAGTCACTATAAATATGTCTTTTCTGCTTAGATAATAAAATTGTAATTTAAAGTAATTGAAGTAATAATCCAATAAATATCATTGCAAAACTTATACATTTCAATTGAAAATTTAACATGTGTATTGCCGTATTATCATACATCCATCAATGACTTAATGAAAAATTGCTCGTTATGAACAAATGCTACGAATAACACAGTATTAGCCGTGTGTATGCCTCTCAACATGCAGCTAAGTCGTCCCTATGACTAGGCCTATGTCATTAGATCTTTTGAGTAAAAAAATAATTGTGGGTCATCCTTCGCCACGCCTTATCAGCATACATATTTATAAAATCTTATCAATTCTATAGATTTTGTACGGGAACTAACTATAATTAACAATTTTAATTATTCAAACGATATCAACCAACGTTTAAAAGACCAATTTATCAAAAATTGGCACGATGCAATATTTAACCAACCGAAATTAGAGTACTATAGAATGTTTAAGACTGAATTCGCGTATGAAAAATATTTAGATTGCATCAATACTAAAAATCACAAACAAAACTTATCAAGATTTAGACTTAGCGCCCATAAACTTGAAATAGAAACTGGTAGATATACTAACATTCCAAGAGACCAACGCACATGTAGACTATGTAACTCAAACGTTGTTGAATCTGAATATCACTTCTTTCTTACTTGCCCAATCTATAAAGATATACGAACAAAATATTGTATTCGATCAAACTGGCCAAATTTAACGAAATTCAAAAACATACTATCTTGTCAACATAATAAAGTCATTAAGAATGTTGCCAGATTCATTACTGATGCCATGCAACTTCGCGAGGAAAAATCACAAGCAATTGCTGCTTCTTAAATAAATAGTGTATGTAACCCTAATTATATTGTTTATATACTACTTGTTTGCTCTTTTCGTTTTTTGCTGTTGTTGTTAATACGTACACGTTTGTACATAATGTCTGAACACTTTCATTGCAGTTTGTGTTTGTTTATTTGCATGATTGTATTTGTATTGTACTGATGCACTTTGATTATGCTTTGTTTACTTGTATGTAAATGGTCAAAGGCGTCTTGCCGATATACCAAATAAAAAACTTGAAACTTGAAATGTACACAGTCAAGTTATCTTCTTCTCCAGGACATTACAAGTTTACTTAAAATGACAGTTTTACAAGTGTGAGTTGGTTCAATAATTTCATCGAAACGGTTTTTTTTTAAAACGTAGAGATATAGAATTACTTAACAATAATAATATAGGTTCAAAGCACAATTATTTTGGTATTTATTATGCGTTATAGGATTTTAATAAAATGTATCATTTGTGTGCTTTCAATAAAGTGAATTAAGGTATAAGGTCCATATATTATGTAGCTACTTTTTCCATACTTAAAGTCTAAACAATACATATAATTACATTACAGATTATGATATGTTAGTGCTAGACTGTTTAATTTCTTAGCCTTCATAACTGTATTTAGTACCGAAAAGGTTTAATCGCACACGATATATTGATAAGAAATTAAATGCATATCTTATTCCTCTAAATACTTATAAACAAGTGTACGCTTCTGAAAGTACATTTAACTGAACACACAACCTTGCATACAATATATACTTAAATTGTTAACAATACATGATTACATTACATATTATGATGTTAGTGTTAGACTGGTTATTGCCGTAACCTTCATAGCTGTATTTAGTACCGAACAGGTTTATTCGAACGAGATATATTGATACGAAATTAAATGCATATCTAATTCCTCTAAATACTTATAAACAAGTGTACGCTTCTGAAAGTATATTTAACTGAACGCGCAACGGTGTATTAATTAAAGTACATATTAATCGTTGGGAAATTGTGTGGAAAAATTGGGTATTTCACAGTCAATAAAAACTGCCAGCTGGAATAGTGCCAATTCTATTGTTCACGTGTTGAATAGCTGTGCGCGTGATTTTTTGTTCCTTTTCAGTCGTAAGATGATCGATATCGTTTTGTAATTCCTGATTATTACAGCCATAAAACTACATGCAGAAAATTAGAAGCAAATTTAGCGAATGGTATTCTTGGAATTAGGTTCATTAAATACACACTTATTTATAATCATTTGATTTGGGATGCGAAAGAAAAATAAACATAAATTGCAATCATCCGGTATTTCTATATATCCATGTGTTTTTGATTATGTATAAACAATCACAATATGTGTATGCTGAAAAAAAGCTTAAAAACACACACACACAAAACAAACGCCACATGCTTTCAAATGTTATTTGTTTTAAGTTATAATTAAGGAAAGATAAATGCACTCTCGTAGTGTGTTATCTTCCATAAACCGGATATTTCATACTTTTTCACAACATTGTGTGTTCTGTTTAACACGTACCTAAGACAGACTACTCGTGGGGCTTTGTATTTACTATTTACTTAGCATGTTGTTTCCCTTCCTGAATCTAACAAGTTTTACCAAATATTGTTGATACTGTTTAAAAAAGAATAATATGATCATGTGTAGAGGTTTGCAGATCTATTGAAAGTTGTATTTTTAAATTGAAATGAAAAATTCAGTGTATGTGTGAAGGATGCTGTGTTCTACTTGCGGTATGCGTATTTGCATTACGTAACTCCTTTACTCAATGTATTAGTTCGGGGTGAATACATGTGATGCAAGCTATGTTCGTATGTTGGATCATTGTATGTATTTATTAAAGATATTTTACCGACGATTATAGAACACCTAAACTTCTCCTGCAATTGCATATGTATTACATTTTTATTCGATTAAATAGCTTTCAAATTCTTTAAGGAGTCCAAGTGTAACAGGAATTAAATGTCCGTTTTCAGTTTCTAATGAATTGTGTGGCAATCATTTCTGACTCACATTGGTCGTTCAAACAATCGACAATCGATGACTCGTGATGTCCGATTCCTACTGTCCCTGTTATTTATAGGTTAGCGGAATTGTGAGACAAGAGACAATTATGAATGCCATTATCTTCCTCATGAAACAAATTGAGGAAGACATGAAAAAAATCTGAGCATTTATTATAAACGTGTGAAGTATATGATGGGTGTTTATGACTAGCTATACTTGTTCCAACAATTAACACTCAAATCATGTCAATCGGTCCGTGAGTTGCTGCACGATCCATTTTCTGCCTTTTATTTTGTCTTGACGTCTGTGCTTCGATTGTTTTCATTTGAAATTATTTTCCAGTCTTAACCACAATTCTAAAATATAAAATCGCTTACCATTATGATTGTTTAAGGTTATAGTTATGTTTAAGGTTATAGTTAGACACTATTTCAGCTTGTAAGTACTTTGTATATGCAACATTTCAATCGTTGATGAGTTATTTTATTTGACTTTGTTACCTTCGATGCAAGGCGTTACATGCATATTTTCATTATTGTCTGATGAATATCAATAGTTTGATAATTTATATAGCTCAGCACCTTTAACTCTTTAATAATAACACATATTTTTGAAAATTAAATTGCGTCACAGCAGGTCTTATTTTGTCTTTTATTCCTGTTTCATCTGTTAGTACAATTTATAATACTTTTATTGTGTATACATACTTGAAATGTTTTTTTAATTTTGTAACTGTAATACGTTTGCTTTTGTAACTTTCATAATTGTATTCCGTAACAAAATTACACGCAACTGATATATCCTTAAAGTGTTTACCTGATTACCTAGGTAGAACAATTATATGTATAAACTTCTAATTATGTGTATAGTAGTAAAGCCTTTCTTAAATCTGTATACTAAAGGGTGAGAGATCTCTTTATTCAATAACCCAAATGATGTGTAATAATTAACATTAATTTTGTTAAAAAGATAACTTTGCTTATACTTTATATGCACTTGTTAGCAGTCTTGAAATAAAATCTGTTGGACAAATGTATTGAATTAAATAAAGACTAATCTTTGTAACCGTGATTACCACGATAATCTCAATTATTACTTACAATGCTTATTTGTGTTGTACTATCCATACACCCGGAAACCCAATATGCTGTGTGAATTTGGATGTGCTAGGAGAAGTTGCCGATAGATTTCGATGAAGTTCGGTAAGGTAAGTAAATCCAGTTCTATATTTGTTTAAAGGCATTTTTGAATTAAAATATATTATGGTGTATGCAAAGGAGGTATTACCATGTATGTTAGAAAAATCCTGGTTATTAATATTCGGGATTTATTGAAATATGGCTTTTTAAAGTCGACGATGCAGGGATTTGTCCCATATCTAGCACTTGATATACAAATTTCTTTTAAGGTAAGCCAGTGAAAAAGTTTTTGCACCGACAATTATATTAACCAATGTCCCCGAGTGACATATCTGCCAGGGTTTCTTAAAAAAATTCGTATTGGTTGAAAAATTCGACTTTACATTCAACATGTTGATGAAAAAATGACATGACATGGTGCTGTACAAAGATGTCGAGATATGACATGAGTGCAGTTCATGTATAAAAATAAAAGCTCACTATTACAGCTGATTTATGCCCACTCTGATGCATTGTAGATCATTTTCATTGAACTTTGAGGTTTTATAATTATATCCGTTCTGAAGCTAGGTTGATTCCCAGCTTATTTGTATCTTTTTTTTATTGTTTTAAAATAATTGTAAATGTAAAGCAATTGATTCATACAAGTAAAAATATACGTCCGTCAGGCAATCTAAACATTTATAATAATATTTTCTGCCTATAGTTCCAATTATGGGTATACTTTCATAAATCCGGGGGTGATCCATGGTGTATAGGACACCACATGGCCCTCAAATGACCATGTCCAAACTTTGAATCGTTCCCGTCACGTACAGGAGTGCAACTTCAGCTTTCTGAGTGCTCGACCATGCGATTAGCCATAAGATTTGTTAGAATTGTTATGGTTTGGAAAGTTTATATACATGTATCAAGCAGTGATTGCAGGTGAACACAGTGTTTTCTTCACAGGATATTGTGTGAAATAGTATAGGGAAAAGAAGGTACGAAACACACACATATTATTAAAAAATTGACTTCGGATATAAAGTTTTGACATATGTTTAAAATAACTTTGTGGTTTATTACATCGATGTATAAGTTATTTAACAAATGCCTTTGTATTACGCGTGCCTTTAATTTAAACATAGCTATAATTGGTTTATGTCGGTAACCATTTTCACTGGCGCACTGTCTTATGTATAATTTATAGAGGATATTTATTAATTTCGGTATGTGATCAACTTCTATTTCACGAGTTGTAATAAAAAATCGCCATTTTCTTTTCCATAACCACGAATGCAATTTGTATTGTTATTATAGGTATCTTGATGTTTCATGTATTTATTAGAAACACACGATTGTAAAAATATTTCACACGCATGTTCGTTTGTAAGGAAAAGTAAATGAAAATGCTAGACCAATACAAGTATCGGAAAAAAGAGAGGTTTCTTACATCTTCACAGATGTTTACTGCATTGAAAAAATCTTATATGATTCACTGATGTCGAATGTCACCAAAAAAATAAGTAATGCAATGTAAACGATACCCCTTCTATGTTTGGCCATAAAGATCGCAAGCAGTGTTCAGACGTACACACTAGACATATCTCTGAGCTATTGGACCGGTATATGTGTATGTATTGAAACTGATCATATTTATGATGTACGTTTTTTTTTATATAAAACAAAGACGAATGTTCGTATAATTTTGTCACCAAACAATGCTCGGAGATGTGTAGGTACAGTTCGTGCTACTCCATGTCATTATTAGGAATACTATATGCGTTTTTTGTGAAATTAGTATACTTATTAATGATCCATATATTATAATCAGTAGTACTACTTATCATAATTTAAATTTATAATTAAATAATTTCCGAATTAAAACAATTTATTCAAAGACACATCTAAAATGCATTATTAAGCGAACTTAAATGTCTATATGTAGACTTGCTGCTTTTTTGCCATAAACATCAAAGATGCCCGTTTGCATAAGAGAAAATATATGATATTTGATATTTTATAAATTGTGTCTTAGTAATATTTAATGCTACACGTCTCTAATCATTGAACGTTTCTAGAATATTTTATAATTATTTTGAAAACTAAAACGAGTAAAATACGAAGAAACATTAATTATGGAAAGAGTGACATGTTGGCAGAATGTCCATTTTGTTCAATTGAACGAATGATTAAGTGCGCTAACTTTCGTTAAGTTGCTGCTTATAACAGCGATTTGAGTGTTTTGAAAACGTTTCAATAAGTTTTGCTGAATTTTCACATGTTAATGAACGTGATTTGCACGTTTGAATTTGTGTTATATCAGGGAAAAATCTAAATTTGGAGTATTTTGGGGTTAACTTTTTTTCTCGAAAACACGACGCGCGAATAAAAACATGCTCATGACGTCACGAACATCACTCGCCGCAATCTTGTTTTAAAGAACAAATAAACCCAGTTTTAACTGGTCCCCCGTTGAATATAACCGTTGACTCCGTTGACTATAATATACAACAGGTACAGGCTAATGTATCGGCGATTTTAATTGGATAACGCGAAAACCAATCGGAACGTTGTTTATTACTGTCGGGAATTCATGACGTTAACGTTTATCCGCTAACATGCACGCGACGTCATGTATACTATCGACGTCACTTTTCATGTTGTATATTAAACAACTTCGTATGAACGTCTTATAAAATGTCGAAACTAACGCAACTGTTTTCGTATTTCGCAGTTTTTTAAAACCATACGATCATCATACGCAATAATAACGATCTTTTATTCTTACCTGTCAGCTGTCAAAAAGTTCGGGAAATGTTTTGTTTCCGGTTTGGAAATGGTACACGGATTACTTCCCCTGAACCTCGTATAATCTCGCGATATGTTAACCGGTCCAAATTTGGACCGGTAAAATTAGCCTGTACCGATCCCTATATAGAGAGTATGCGATAGATAAGGGGAGGTAACCAATCTAAACCCAGTTATGCGTTAATTCAATAAACGAATATAAAATACGTGAGTTAAATAAAATATTACATATCTTGCTTATAACAATATAGCTACAACAATATACACTTCCATTTTCTATTCTTCCATCCTTTTATCGGAATTTATTTTTAACCACACTGTTTTTTGATGACGTTTGTATCGAATGTTAACCATTCTGATCCAAAACACGATTTACGAAATCTTAATACCCTATCGGAGCGAGTTATTTTATACACAAACTTGTTTTAAGACAAATAACATGTAGTTGATATTTTTATTTTTAAAATCGTGAATTTAAATTTAAAAAAAACAACAAGTGCTTGATACTTCTTTTCTGACAACTCCATTTCATCGATGAAATCTGTGATCGTTTCGATAAGAGGGTTATTGGAATGAACAATTTAACAATGGTCTAGTTTATTACCATTTGCTTGAGCTATGATACATATAAAACGCTTTTGTAAATCATTGACTCGTATTTAGATGTGTCATTAAACTGTAATTGTTTTTTCCTTAGTTATGATTTACGTACTAACATGCATATACGGGATTTTAATACGCGCAGAATGAAGCTTATTGACAAAACATTTGTAAACTTTATAATATAAAACATATGATAAAGTTCGTATAATATCATTCCTTATTTTGTTTCGATTTCGGCATTTGGTTAGCATTTCGTTTTATAATTTGTAAAGCAAAATACACATGACCTATCTCTAACTGACTAACCATTTTAACGATCATTCGATATTGAGCTTATTGTTATGTTGTTGCGAGTATGCCCTGTATTTTTAATGGCATAATGCATTTCCATATCAAACTACATGTAGAAATATCGGATGAAAACGAGTATTTCTAGTTATGATAGTTCTAGAATTTCCTTATTCTTATATTTACCACACCTTTCTAACAAACACATACTTTTTAGCTCTTCTGAGCACAATGTTAAGGCCGTCGTCTGTCGTCCGTTGTGCGGCGTCAACATTTGCAATGTTAACACTCTAGAGGCTTCATTTATTGTCCAATCTTCATGCAATTTGGTCAGAAGATTAGTCTCAGTAATATTTTGGATTAGTTCGAAAATGATTACGTTTGCTGGAAAAACATGGCTACCAAGGGGCGGGGCATTTTTTCTTATATGGCTAAATATGACTATAGTAAAATCTGTTAACACTCTTGAGGCCACATTTATTGTTCGATCTACATACACCTTGGTCAGAAGATTCATCTCAATAATATCTTGGACGAGTTCAAAAATGATGCAGGTTGGTTAAAAAAAATAGCCGCCTGGGGCGGGGCATTTTTCCTTATATGGCTTTAGTAAAACCTTGTTAACACTCTAGAGGCCACATTTATTTTCCGATCTTCACGAAACTTGGTCAGAAGATTTGTCCTAATGATATCTTGGATGATTTAAAAAATGGTTTGGGTTGCTTCAAAAACATGGCCATCAGGGGGCGGGGCATTTTTTCCTTATATGGCTATATATGGCTTTAGTAAAACCTTGTTAACACCCAAGAGGCCACATTTATTGTCCAATCTTCACGAAATTTGGTCAGAAGATTTGTCTCAATGATATCTTGGATGAGTTTGAAAATGGTTACGTTTGCTGGAAAAACATTGCTGCAATGGAGCGGGGCATTTTTTCTTATATGGCTATATATGGCTATAGTGAAATCTTGTTACACTCAAGAGGCCACATTTATTGTCCGATCTTCATGAAACTTGGTAAGAAGATTCATTCTTATAATATCTTGGAAAAGTTAAAAAATGATGCCGGTTGGTTAAAATATATGGCCGCCTGGTGCAGGGCATTTTTCTTTATATGGCGTTAGTAAAACACTGTTAACACTCTAGAGGCCACATTTATTTTCCGATCTTCATGAAACTTGGTCAGAAGATTTGTCCCAATGATATCTTGGATGAGTTCGAAAATGGTTTCGGTTTCTTAAAAACATGGCCACTAAGGGGCTGGGCATTTTTCCTAATATGGCTTTACATTGCATTAGTAAAACATTATTAACACTCCAGAGGCCACATTTATTGTCCGATCATCATGAAACTTTGTCACAAGATGTATACCAATGATATCTTGGATGCGTTCGAAAATGGTTCCAGTTGGTGGAAAAACATGGCCGCCAAGGGCGCGTGGCATTTTTCTTTATATAGCTATAGTAAAACCTTGTTAACACCCTAGAAGCCTTATTTATTGTCCAATCATCATGAAACTTTGTCAGACGATTTGTCACAATGATATCTTGGACAAGTTTGAAATGGTTCCAGTTGCTTGAAAAACATTTTCACCAGAGGGCGGGCATTTTTCCTTATATGGATTCATGAATCTTTATAAAACTTTGCCAGAATATTTGTTTAAATGATATCTTGGATGTGTATGAAAATGGTTCTGGTCTGTTAAAAAACATGGCTGCCAGGGTGTTCATTAGTCATGAAAGTTGGTAAGAACATTTTGTTCTAATGACATCTTGTGCTGCACAAAACAGGTCAGTTCCTTTGAATCTCAGGTGAGCGACTTTGGGCCTTTCAGACCCTTTTGTTTATTTCATACGCAAAAGGATCTGCCTTCTGAAGAAACGACGTCGGGCATGTTTGGAGTAAACCCTTCTCAAAAAGTAATGATGTTATTTTGCATAGTACATGCATAATAGAAAAGAAGCATAGCCAAATGACCCTGTATAAATTCAATTATAAAATCTTCGCGCAGTATACAATGCGGTTCAAATTATTCAATGGTATTCATACAAGGTAGTTATTTGCTGTGGTACGGGTTTATGAATCAAAGTTTTCTTAGCCGAAAGGTGTAGAAATATATATAAAAAATATGGACAGGTAAACAAACACTCCATCATACAAATAATTTAATTCTTCGTAGCGCGCGTTTAGTATCATTCCTAATCAAGTTCACTACATAACTACTCTAAACTGGCATTATCATTTTTGGGAACACGTATTTTGTACATCTATACAATTTTTACATAAATAATTATATTACGATTTCCATAGCACATCATACAATTATCAAGTAAAATTGTTTGGTTTATAGAAAGCCGATAGATACCATAGCCGTTAGATACGAAAGCCGATAGATACAAGACAAAGTGTAATACATGTGATCTGTTTTATTTTATAAAACAATAGTTATTTACAAAACCTTCCAAACATTATACAAACTTTATATAAAATGATATCAATAAAACTTCACAAATCCTTTCCATTAATCCATGAACATATTTATAACTATATACATATTCATGTTGACATTTTAACTGGTCATTTTAAGTTCCCATTAAAGTGTTCAAATCCTATAACTTAGTAGCCTCGGAAGTGTGTGGTGTCCCTATCCGCTTACGCTACTACCCTGAATACAAAACTAAACGCTGCTGTAAATCAAAATTCACTCAAAATAACCGTTTAGAAATGGGCTAAAGAATAGAATAATGAATAGTGAGAACAGTTAATTTGAAAAAATGTACTTGAACTTGTTTGTGTTTGAAAAACATAAATATATGAAAAGAAAACCATTGTAATAACTGAGTCTCTTCATACCATTGTCATCATGTTTCTTTGTGTTGGTTGACCAAGCTGTATAAACAGTCTTCATAGTGCTCCTCTCGCCTTATAGTACGTAGCCAAAGTGGAGGAAACACAGTAAAAGTTTAAATAAGAACAATGCACCACACAACATAAAGAATGTCAAGAAGAACATGCATAATAGGATATCAGTTTTGTTTTTGTGTACGTTATGCAAATCCACATACTTTTTTTAAAGCAAAAAAAATATACAACACGATAAAATCAGCTATCAGCAACGCATACAATCACCAAGTCAAGCACCATAGAATTAAATGCATGTACTTAATGTCAGGGTACAATAAGACGTCATTTTGTGTTTTGAAATGTATTGAGGCACGCCACGGGAGAAAATGCAACTTTCAGCGAAAGGGAAACCGCTTATTATTTTCTTGAAACAGGGTCATAAAATAAACATTAAGTTTGTTTATGTCAGTGTAATATCATTTGTTATTTCACTCGTGATCATAGAAAAATAATATTTTCACTCGGTGCTGCGCCACTCGTGAAAATATTTTCTACGATTACTCGTAAAATAACAAACGATCTCACCCTGACACGAACAAATATCCTCTATATACTGATTCTTATTGTTATAATAGTTACTTTCACAATCGCAGAGTATAGCGCATCGAGAGCTGGTTGTGCGGGCTGATCATCACACCTTCCAGAATCAGCGTTCCTTTTGTAACGCAATAAGGATAAGCGAAGTCACTGGCGCAAGGCGTCGCAAAAACTATTCATGAAGAATTGAGGTCTAACTGAACAAAATTAATGCAAAAACCCCAGTTTCCTTAAAATATGTGATATATTTTCTAAAGATGTTACTTTCCTTCGGGGTATTTCAATCTCAGTGTTTCAAATCAGAACATTTAAAATCAGCTGAATGAAATACCAACCCATGAACTCAATCACTATCAATTACCAAAGCACATGATAAACAACTGCACATCTTTACGCACCGACCAACCAGAAGTGCTTCAACTATACCGACACAATACACGCAATTGCCGTCAGTTTCATGTATAGATGTTTTTTTTAAAAATACCGAATCAAACTATGGTAGAAAGTTGTTGTCTCATTTATAATGCCGAGTTATAAATGTACACTTCATTTGCTGTAAATAAATGATCTTGTGACGATGTCAAACGTTTCTCTCCTGGCGATGTCGTGGAGGTACACATACTATTAGATTTAACCACAATTGCTAAATCATGTATATGTGACACTTATTCAAAGACTTGGATTCACCGTGGCATACGTTGTGTTTCATGTTTAAAGGGCATGTTTGTAATATGACTGAGGGTCAGTACAAAAAGTGTTTAAAAGACATACATTTTATAAAATAGCACACATGGTTATATCAATCAGCAACCACTCTCAGGTACTGTGATTCATCCGCATGTCGCAAACGATCTAATCCTTCGTATTGTCTTGTTCCGGCACTGTAAACAAAACCAACAAAGAACCACTGAATTCTTTCGAACGTATTGTGTTTGTATGCACTGTGCGACTGTGCAATAGCATTAATAATCATTTTAAATGGATTAAAATAGCATATGTGCATGGTTATGTGTACCTAAATGCTAAGTGTTCAAATAATTTATACGAATGGTCATGTACTGAAGCTACGTTGTTCTATGTTAAACATGTGTATCATATATTTAACTAGTGTACACAGCAAATTGACACATTATCCAAACGGGAAAATATAAGACATAATATATTGTTGCATGTATGGAATACGTATTAAAGTATAGTAATTATTGGTCGAAATATCTTCCAATCGAACGCAGACGGTCGTTGTATCTTTGCTTTACTACATAATAAGTTTTTGAAAGAATTTCATGAAAACCGCTTAAGAACGAATTCATCCTTAAATACTTACTTGAACGAAGGCTGTGAAGCATTTCTGGTACTGTCTATAAAACAAATACACGAACGTAAGAGTTGCATAGATTGTGAGTGACGTGTCAAATGCAAGTACGTAAGTGTTTCTAAATACGAATGCTCGGCTGTTAAGTGCTCTCATTTTCTTACCGTCTAGGTCTGCCCTATCGGACTCAATCATCAGTGGGTCAATCTCATGATAAATCACACTCTGATCAATAACAGGTATTGGTGCCGCAGTTGCTGATGTTGTCAAAAGGTCAGTCATTGGTAAAACGACGTTTTCTGTAAGTATACGTTCAAGATAGTTCATGTATACTGTTGCAAATACGGTAAAAAATACAATTGTAACACAACGAGTGGAGTGTCAAAATACTAAAATACATCAAAAATAATTTAGCTTTGTGAGTATGTGGAAATATACATTTATTGTAAATACATTAGAAAATGTCAGTTTAACGAAAGTGAATGCTCTCTACCTGTTAACTTCATTCGTTTATAAATTCGGTACACGCATGCAACGGCCACAATTATCACAATAAGAACCAACGCGCCTGCTGCAGCTAATACGATGTAGTTAAGCTGGATGATTGTTGTAGCATCTTGAGGCAGATCTGAAAGACGACAATACTACATGACTGTTTTACTATGTATACTTTTAGGCATTAATGGTTAAAAATATATTTATTATAAAATGATCGCGTTCATGTGCGCGTTGATTCTAAACGTTACGCTACGTTCTTATTGAATTTTATATCAACGTGTAATAAAATACAGGGCTTATGAAGCTGCAAACACTTGACCAGAGGATACATTCTTGTTTATATACACTGGTCTTTTATTTAAGACCAGCGACCAATGACCTGACCAGTACATCACAGGAAAAAACCCAACATACATTGAGATATCATACATAAAAAAGATGAAAATTTGGGTCACATAAAAAAAATTCAATTATGTTTTATACTCTAACTCTCAATTAATCATTAATGTATGTAAGAAAAGTAAATTGGTATAAACGAAATGTCTGACCTTGATGAAAATATGTTTCTTTATGACAGCTGATGTGAATCGTCTCACTGCCTACACCGAATGCATTAGCGGCTATGCATGTATAGTTTCCACAATCATCGGATCCTTTCAGTGTCATTGTATGTGTTAGCAGTGAATATCCTCGGCCGTACTCCACAGCGTCATGTACTAGTGTCATTTCAGGAGGTGGATTACCATTACCCTGGCACTTAAACGTTACTTGACGAGGATCATTGGACGATATGTTTGTCTTGATGTTGAACCCTTCCACACGGAATTCCTTTATAGATGCTTCGTCTGAAAATCAACGCATTGTAAAAGACGCATGATGAATTGAGAACAGACTAACCCTTATTTTATAAGCAAAATGATAAAGACGAGTTTTAATTAATGCATTCTGACTTTTCCTCAATAAAACGCAATGGTCACTCACACAAAATCTCCAGCTTGAAATGACCAGTCTTATTTCCAACAAAACTTTCTGCTCCTGTGTTTACCCTGTTGACAGCGTCACAAAGCATCAACACATCCGGATACAGTGTCGAAGAATCTGCTCGACACTTTGGAGCCACATTGACCCTTCTCACAATCTGTATTATCGGGTTGCCGTTAGACAATGTGCATGTGGGATGTATTGAATGAATGGACTCGTATGCAGAACATAGTGCTGGTGGATCTGAAAACGGATCGAAATGCTTTGATTTAGACAGGAATGTGAAATATCGTTTAACAATAAACAGACATAATTAGTAAAATGATAAAATACAGTGTGAACACCATGTTTTATTCACGTTATATTTACAGATATGTAAGGTATTAACGTATCAATGTACATAGTATGTTGATGGCCCAATGCAGTTGCCTCTCTTCGTCAAGTTGGCATACAACAATAGAGCCATTTTCATCTCTTTGCATCGATTCAATCAGCAAACTTATATTTTCTTTGTTAAAACCTTCCGTTGGAAATAACATCCCTGCATCTAAATTGTACGTGTTATCTACAACCCATCTAACAGGATCCATGGGAACATTTGTTGAGACAGATAAACAATCTAATTCGGTTGTTTTCTTCGAGTTGTTATTTTCGTCTGAAAGTTAAGTGAAACTTTATATCGTTATTATTTTGCATTTTAAGTAACAAGAAAAAAAACACTCGCATCAAATCAAACGTGTGCCATAACGTCCGTACCGATTTATTAATAGAATAATAATTATTTTTATGTTGCAGCAAAATACATATTAAAGCGAATCACGGAAAATATGGGGATTTAAGCAACACAACAAATGTATTATGCAAATGCACTTTAATCCTGATTGCATGGTCAATGTGCGTTTCCAATAAGTAGACTGTGATAGTTATGTAAATTAGCCATATGCTAAATGCTTTTGTGAAACTATCTATGAAATAATAAAAGTGAATTGAATTACTGTATACATACATATTTGCCAGTAAGAAAACATACCATTGGTGCACACATTTATCGAATTACTTCGCTGTAAAACTCCGTCGTGAATTGCAGTACAGGCCCATGTGTAGCAATAGTTTGGGTTCGTATGCATAGCGATAGTGCAAGCAACCAATGAATCCGCATAGCAATAACATTCCATTGCATTTTTAAGTAGTTTTGTTTTGCAATCATTGAAATTGTTTGAAATTTCTGCAACAGATTTTTCATTTTCAAAAAAGTAGATTGTGTCCGTTCCAAAGCCGGAAACATTACAAAACAGAACATGTTTCCCGTGTTCGTATTCGCCCCTTATCGATGGTGTAAGGGCTACAATATATAAGCATACACGTTTACACCATTTAACTTACTATTTACATAGCATCTCGCTTTTTATGTGATTATCTTTATCTATGTTATACTTACCGACTAAATATCCAATTTTAATTATAACAATTACCACGCTTATATACGCCATAAGGGATCAACAGACCGAGACAAAGTAAAATGTTTATTGCTGAAACTCAAAGACGGAACTAAAATGCTTATAAACGTATCACTCACAACAATTGAAACGAAATTACAGTGAATAAGAATGAATAAGTATGCACTGTTTCATAATAATTCATCTTGTATATACATGAACATTCGTATTGTAAACCATATAACTCAAAATATCAATAAATAAATCATTTTCTTCTTGCCTTTTTGGCGTTATGAGTTTAATTTAGTTACAAACTA
Source organism: Dreissena polymorpha (assembly GCF_020536995.1). Lineage (NCBI taxonomy): Eukaryota > Metazoa > Mollusca > Bivalvia > Myida > Dreissenidae > Dreissena > Dreissena polymorpha. Next base: position 153,797,344 of record NC_068356.1, on the reverse strand, counting down.
CATTTATCACAAGATAAAAGTTTATACACACCATTTTATATTTGCATAAAGAGCGCATTGTTATTGTGTGCAACTTTATGAAAAAAAACCTAAAAACTAGTACAGATATTTGGAATACTGTCCATTAATGTGATCAGTATATTCAAATTTACAAGTGTAATTCCATTTGTTAACAAGCGCCTCTGGTCCAAGATACATTTGGCCTTATTCAATATTATGGAGAATTGTGTAACATACAAAGCATGTAGTACAATTAAAAGGTGAGAGTGTTAAACTGAACTAGTTGAATTACAATAAAGTAAAAATGTACATTATTTATTTTGAGAGTTTATTATTTGAAGCAGATATTCTACATACCATGAAACTTGTTTTACTGTTGCTTCTTCATTTGAACTAATTTTTCTAAAGATTTGTATGTAATGAGTTACCAGCCCTATTCATAAATGATGAATATCTTACGCTTCTTTCATTTAACAACACAATTAACTTCAGTTTCTAAACAACACGATTGTTCTTGCATAAAGTGCGGAAGCATATTCTATTTTCTTTATGCGCATTATTTTAACATATTAATTCGAATAACAATTAAGTTTCAAAACGAGCTATAAGTGATACAATATTATGATTTATTTTGTTTCAAGTTGGCGTTTATAATTTGTATACTAATGAAATCGCCTTGAGTCAGATATATCATATTGTGTAGAATAATCAATTACAATTATTGTTTAAAAGCTTATATACAAATATTGGTTTCTGTCTTTTTCAAACACATCTAAAACCGTATAAACATAATGCATTTTAGATACAAAGCATATCCGACCAGAATAGCTATGTCTAGGAAAACGATGAAATTACATTTGAAGTAGATAACACCCATATCGTATCCAATGTGAATAATAAGGACTCATAATAGATATATACTGCATTCGAAAAAACAATATACTTCTCTGTGATCTTATTTAGTTTAAGATTGCGTTTATGGAACAGAAAGTAAAAATATTGGGCAGTTTGAAATTATTCAAATCCCCTTATTTTCAACCGACAACAAAGTGTCGGCTTGATAAAGGAGTCATTTTTTTTCAAAATGTCTTAAGGTGGGAAATGACCGAATGGGTTGCGAAATTAATAAATTGAAAACAGGTCTTTTTGTGGTTGAAGAGCTGATGTAATAAGGCTTTAACATAATACAGGAGTCATTTAGTTGGATGAAAACCAAGTTAACAAAGTGCATCACCTTCATATTTCTCTTTATTTGAATTTATGTTTCATATTGAAACCCACTGCTTATTTATCACAGCAATATTAATATAAAGTATAACTTATATAAATTTGTTTCTTCTTTGCGTATATAAACTACACAGGTCCGTTATATTGAATAGTGCCCGGTAAAGATGCGCGCGAATCTAGTCAGCGGGCGCTTTACAGTATAGCGCCCGCAATCGTAACACTTCGTCCATCTCCGGATTCTCCGTAAAGAGTAGACTCGTACCTAACTACCAGCCATCTTGGCTTTGATACACCCAACGCGTGATCCGCCTGCGTTATAAGGCGATATACTACGCATAAAAATAGTGATGCAATACACAGAGGGTAAACGCATTATTATCATTCCAAATTATTTTCTTATTACTTTTTCATGCAACAACAAGCAATTGAATTATATATATACATTACATAATCAATAATTATTTGAATTTTACGGCAAACGGTATATTGCATGGTATTGTTTACATGTCAGAGTTAAAATGAATTTTAAGTCTGATCTAGAATATGCGATGAGCAAGCTGAAGATAGAGTTTAGTTTTAGCGACTACCAATTGAAAGCCCTAATGAGTCTTTATTATTTGAAAGATACGATCGCAGTTCTTCCAATTTGCACAGGAAAAAGCATTATTTTTCAGGTAGTAGATGTTTTCGCGATATTTACCACGATTGTGTTGAAAATAAGCAATTTGCTAATTCGACACCTAGCGATTATGCATAAATATATCTGACTGTTCATTTTTCACAGATTTCTGAGTAACTATGGACACATTCCTAGTTTAAAGAATTAAAAAAGTTGCATTTTCTGATTGCATTTTCCAGTTCATTAAAAGATCGTGTTATAAAATAATTAAAATATTGATTGCTGAAATTACGACAGAACAACATCATTGTTGTAATGTGTCTTGTTTCTTTACAGGGGTCCAGATTTGCGCAAAGCGTTCAACAGACTTGGAGACCGGACATGTTTGTTTCCCAAAATACCTCACTTGGCACTTACACGACAAAAGTATAAGCCAACCCAGACCGCACTTATATTTTTTTGGGACAAAAATGCCAAATAATCACAAATATGAAATGTATCGGGTATGATATGATAATGCATGAAGTGCTGCCTGAATTAAAAGACCAACATACTGAGTTTTTAGCCACCATAATGTACTGTGATAATTTGGAATCTCTAGGCTATTGCTTTCAACTACTTTGCCATGAACTAGGAAAACATGCATATTGTCCTGAATCCAGTACACAACCACAAGATCGAATTGTACCACAATTTCACAAAGACTACACGGACAGAATGAAAGCTCACATTATTTCTGAGCTTAGAAAGAACAATCCAAAAGTTTGTTTAGTGCTTGCAACAGTTGCCTTAGGTATGGGTCTAAACGCGCCTTCAATTGCAAGAGTTATTCATATGCAACCACCTACACCACTTGAAAAGTACATGCAAGAAATCGGTAGAGCAGGTCGCAACGGTAAACCTGCAAGTGCCTTGTGTTATTATAACAGCGGTGACATTGCAAAAAACAGCAATAGCATGGGCAATGAAATGTGCTTATACATTCAAAACAATTTCAAATGCTTGCGCTTACATTTGGTTAATCATTATGGCTTCAGCACTGCAGTGTCTTGTTTTCAGGGAACCAAAATAGTTGTTGTAGTAATTTTATAACTGGTTAAATGACTGAGAGATGCCAATTAGACCCATTTTAATTCTGAACCATGAAAGAATTTATTCACAACTATGTTTAAAGCACTTGTTTGTTTTTATTCACTATTACATAAATTATACATGCAATTAAAAGTATATAATAAGAACAGGGACTACCGGTACCTATCCTTAAACATGACACAGTTGCTTGACCTTTTACATTTGATCAATCCAAAATTAATTTACTTGAAATTGAATAAGAAATAACAGATGGTCCCCGGTCAAGTTTTGTGAAAATAGTCTAAACGAAGATGTATTTTAATGCGAAAGACAATGTCATTTTTACTGGAGTATTTAATAACTATAACAAATTTGACAGCTTACAGCTAAATCACATTTTAATGGTTTTTGAGCAACCAGACCCAGGTCAATAACAAGGTGTTTATGTTGGGTACTAATCAGTTCTGATTATGATGACTTCCTTAATGCATACATATATGTTACAGTAGTCCAACTAATTTGTTCACTTTGTAGTTATTATATTTTTATAATTTTAATATCAGATAACACCTCTCTTCAAAAGAAGAGATTAATATGATTGTTTGGTGAATTCAGAAACAAGATCAATGCATCATAACATAAAATAAAAAAAATATGTTATAGTAAAAATGGCAGTTAAAAGAACACTAGATTGTCTTCCTTAAATCTGAGATGATATATATATGTGTGTGTGTGTGTAAATATATATAGTGTTGAAAAGTTAACATGCACCATACTAAATTACTGTTATTAAGTGAGAGTTAGTTTTACTGATAATGTTGGATGCACATGCAAATATATCATTTTTGTTTTGTGCCGAGGAAAGTAGCAAACAAGAGCACCGCATAGCCGGTGCCAACGCTTGGCTGCGGGTACAGTTTTGAATAAATAAAAGCTTTTCGGAATAATATTAGAGGTCACAGTGACCTAGTGAACCAAAAATGGGTGTGATGTGTAGAACTCATCAAGGTGCAGCTACAAATGAAGTTTTAATGTTGTAGTAGGAAGCACTTAGATTTTAGAGCCAATGTAAAGGTTTTAGCAAGGCGGACAAAGAGCTTGCTATGCCAATACCTCGGGTTTTCTCCGAAATCAGCTGAGCTAAAAATGAGTTTCACATTGTTAAAGTAAATTAGTAATGTAGTGAGAAGGACAGAATCATCAATTATTAAATTTATTGAATATAAAAAGTGCTGCTGGCATATTGGATGTGTACATCTGGCTATAAGAAGGCCCCTGTTTGGTCCCCACTGGCAGTGAGTGAGGGTTCTCAAAATCTTTAAATAAAAGGAATAAATAAATTTTGTTGATTTGAGGGCTAAAAACCCTGAAATCTAATCGACCCTGGCTAAAGGCCGAGGCCAAATTAACCCAAGGTCACATGAGCCTGCTATACTCTTAACAAGTATTGTGTCTACCCAGGAAACAGACTTCAGTGTCTTACTAAGCTTTAGACTTTCAGTGCAATCTATCTAAAATAAATTGGTAAAAATAAATTATTATTTTTAAAAAGAAACATTCTGCACAAATTCAATTATTTACTTTACCTGTGTGCAGAAATCATTTCAGTCTTGATGGTTAGTGAACTATGTCAAAAGCACCATAACTATGAAACACTAGTATTTTGAATATAACAATGTTCCACATAAATGATGCTGATGATAATTCTACACGATGATGCATACTAGATATTTCTTAATTCCATTTCCACCAACAATTCCACTACCAGTTCAATTGCTTCGAACACAGTTGAAAATAATTCTATTCCACTCAAGAAACATGAAAATTGTACTCAATTTCTCAACTTTTCGCAATAAAAATCGTCGTCCACTGTGTGTTTTTTCGAGCATCCTCCTGATTTTATCAGCGTTTAATAGTATTTCACGCCTGAAAATTTATGTAAACAATGTCACAATCTACATGTTTGTATGATACAAAAGAAAACATGTCCCTGTCCGGTTTGAAGCACAAATCACATTCGGGCATGGTTTCCGACATTTTCTCGGCCATTTTGAGTTTCAAAAGTAGTCTGAAAACAAAATGGCGCCCACGTTATACCAGAGGCTACCCTATGCAATAAATAGCCGGTTGGGTCCAGAGTGTAGCGCCCGCTAACTAGATGCGCGGGCATCAAATAGTGCCCGCTAGAATGTAAGTTATTTGTATTATTTGTGCAAGTTTTATAACGCAAAGATTTTTCGAGTACTGTTTCCTTCGTTTAAAAAATGTCGTCTGGTGATGGCAGATTTGCCTGTTTAACACAGAAAGAAAAATAATTAATTAATTTATTTTATTTCTATTGACTTTTATCTGCACTAAAATATTCGGTATAATATAAGAAATAGAAAACCTCTTTTCATGCCCAATGGCAAAATATTGACCAGCCAGGCAGCCCCAAATAGTATGTGAACCTCAGCCTTTGACTTCGGTCCATAAAATATTTGGAGCTGCCCAGCTGGCCATTATTCTGCCATGAAGCCCTCAGTGAGGTTTTCTATTTCTTAAATGTTTTGAACCATTCACCAGATGTCAGGTGACAAAAAAGATTATGCATATGACTGTCACGTTGTACATCATTTATATAAAGTTTCATGATTATATATTATGTATATTTGGAAAAAGTGCACTTGTTATTCTATTTAAGTTAACAGAAACTTGACACTTGATTGCTCGGAAACAAGGGTCATGTAAAATCCTCTCATATCTTTTAAAGGGATTTGATAAAAGATATTCGTACTTTAAAACATGTGCATATACAAATATATTAAAATTAAAGCCACACAATACGCCTCTGGCCTTGAAATGAAATAAATGTTTATCAATACATAAAGATGCAATTTGAAAGTGTGCAATATTGTCATTAAATTTATAGCTTAGTTAGCAAGTAATTTATTATTTTTCAAAACGATACCGCTATATAAATCGAAAGTAGGATTTCTATATGTATACGTATTTGGACAAACACGATTTTTTTAAAGTTTTAAAACGCAAAAAGACGGATTTCTACCTTGTAACCACCAGATATATTCTAAATGGCATGGATAAAATTAAATATATAGCCTAGTTAGCAAGTAATTTATTATTTTTCAAACGGTACCGCTTTTTAAACCGAAAGTTGGATTTCTAGACGTAAACCACCAGATATATTCTAATTGGCATAGATAAAATATGTTTCTTATTTATACTTAAATTCACTATGCCAAATAAGTTATGTGGCTTGAATAATTATATCTGATTATTCCAAACCTAATTAAAGCTTATTTGGCACAGTAAATTTAAGTATAATAAAGGTTAAATCAATTCATAACCTTGCCCAGGAGGAAAAACACGATTTTTTGTTCAAATTATCGATGAAAGGAACTGTTTTACTTGCTTTACCGATTTGTTGGAAGATTATCCGTAAAAACCCCTAATACTTGTAACATTTAGTTAGTCAGTTGAGTACTTTCGCTTATTTGATATAATTTTGATATTCTTTTTCAAATTTATTTGTTTATTTTGAAAAACCCGGATTTTTTTTTATATTAATCCCGCGTTTCATGATCACCTGTTCAACTTATTGTATTTATGTGTTTGTCTGATGGACGGATTGGAGAACTTGGGCATGACTGGCAATATATTATATCTTAAGTAGTTGTCGACTGTTTACATCATTAAGTTTTATCAAATTTTTATATCGACATTGACGGTATAACACCTTGTACCAGAACAAATACATTCTATATCACTACGCATGGTTGCATTCGTTAGATTTAAAGCACTTTTAAGAATGAATTAAAATTATTGTTAAGGTTATTAGATCTATTTATTTTAAATGTAACAATGAAAAAATGGGATAAATAGAATACTAGGTTAGCGTTGAATACAGAGAAGTTTATTGTGACGTAATGCAGCAAAATTGTACAGGAATAAATAATTTTAAAACCGAATTTTAATGTAGATACAAGAAATACAAAAATGTTAAATAACAATCTTATAACTAAATAAATACTGTTAATTATTAAGATAAGTACAGACAAAATCAAAATTACTTGCGTTTCATAACACGCAATTAAGACTCTCACATAAAATATGTAACGAACGGAAAAATATAAGAATCGTGACTCGCAAAATCCATACAAACAATTAATAGGAACATTAAGCGGGGAGAAGCGACATTCCGATGCGTTTTCCAAGGTATGGATACAAATCGTAGATGTCAACGCAAACAGAAGCCCGCACGTACAGGGACTTAAAGTCCGCCGGGATAATATGTCAGCTGTCTAGGAACATCGAGGATCGCATACTTTGGGGGATGTTAAATAATGACAGGCGTAAGTCACGAAGTAATTAAGCACTTAACGAAATTATATAAATACTCTGTCAAAAATGAACATTGCACACCCCTGGCTTCCCATAGGATTATTCTTTGCTTCTGATATTTGGTTTTGTGTTGAAATTATTTTATTATCTTAAATAAAGAGCTGTATTTTTATAATCTGACTTGTGCTACGCATTACGAGACATTATGTTGCTCGGCTCGAACACCGAAAGCGCTCGCCAAGGCTCGCGCTCCCGGCGTTCTAAGCCTCGCAAAATAAACTTCTCTGTATTCAACGCTAACCTAGTATTCTCTATATATCTTAAGTAGTTGTCGAATGATTACATCATTAAGTTTTGTTCTAGTCTATATAAAGTAACAGTTACCATTAGATCTTTTGAAAAACCGACAGGCGTTGCATATGTTCAAAAGGGCTCTTAATAAATATACCAAGTTTAGTCAACATTTTTTCAGCACTTTCTTTTTTATTGCACGATTCACTTATATAAGATGTACTTTGTATTTCTTTAAAGTTTTTGCGTACTGCCTGACTGACGAACGAATGAACAAGGAAAGAGATTGACAAACATACAATCAAGTTTCATTAAAATAGCTTAAGTACGTTCTGATGCACAATATTTAGCCTGACTGACGGACTGGTATACCGAGTTAGAGATTGACATACAAGCATAATATCATATAAGAATGTGTATACTTAGTTTCATGATACCTTATGCACTATTTAATCAAGAATAATTTCCATATCATTGACTGAAAATATATCGATAAAAAGTTCTGCAAAATAAGCTAGTAAGCATATTGTATGTAAACTATATCGGGGAATTCATATGTAATACAATAACACTTACAATAATAACTTACAGTTTTCACGTAAAAGCGTGGAAAAATCATTGATAAAAAGACAAAAATGTCGATATTTTTTTTATCTTTCTGGCCCATCTCGATGCTACATTGAAACCAAGTAGTTATAAATTGCACACGCGTTTTCGTATCAGGATCAGAATCAATATTTGTATGATGTTCATTGATGTTTTATTTTTAATATACATTTATAAATGTGTTAAAAGTTAACATAAAGGACTTTTCTTTCAAGGCAGTTGGTTACTTAAAATAGACAGTTTTAATGTAACCTTTACGAAAGACAAAGAACAAACAAAAAATGCCTCTCTTTTCGATCGCATTTATTATACTATTTGTAAGATCATGACATAATGCAATGGAATATAATGAATATGGCATACTAAATTATCTGTATAATTATATAGGTTTAAACAAAATGCTAAATTATCTGTATATATAAGTTTAAACAAAATGAAAAATAATACAAAATGACACAAAGCACTGTTTACATTAAATGATTCCGTTGTGTGAGTGGTATTACTCTAAATGACATTAGTTATATCAAAATCTAAATTTAAAAACAGGATGTGAAAATGATATAAATAACAAATGTTCACAGTTTAGCACGAACTTCCTTCTTGACCTTACAATGAATATATATATATATATATATATATATATATATATATATATATATTCACACATATGGCCAGTTACGGGGTCTCTGATTTAGAAATAGGTTATGGGGTTCCCACTTTAAATACATGTATCTCCATACCCTTTTTTATCCGATATAAACACGAATTAAGGTATATAGGGGTACCTACTATTATTATTGTATATAAATACGTCATTTATTTAACGTCTTATACAAGGAAATATATAGCGAACTTATTTGCGAGGTATATACAATTTCAATTTCAGACCTAGTTGTGGTTTTCGATTTAAGACCTTATTGTGAGATTTGATTGCATTACCTCCCCTACACCCCCCTCATAGTAATTAAAGGAGCCTAGATTGCGGGGTTGTATATAGACCCCGTTTTTTATATGGACCTCGTAAGTACAGTCTGAAAACTACAGAGACCGCGTAACTGGCACTATGTATTGGTATATATATATATATATATATATATATATATATATATATATATATATATATATATATATATGTATATATATATATTCACACATATGACCAGTTACGGGGTCTCTGATTTAGACATAGGTCATGGGGTTCCCACTTTAAACACGTGTATCTCCATACCCTTTTTTATCCGATATTAACACGAATTAAGGTATATAAGGGTACCTTATATATTGTTATTTATGAACACGCCATTTATTTAACGTCTTATACAAGGAATATATATAGCGAACTTATTTGCGAGGTATATACAATTTCAATTTCAGACGTGATTGTGGTTTTCGATTTAAGACCTTATTGTGAGATTTGATTGCATTACCTCCCCTACACCCCCCTCATAGTAATTAAAGGAGCCTAGATTGCGGGGTTGTATATAGACCCCGTTTTTTTTATTGACCTCGTAAGTACAGTCTGAAAACTACAGAGACCGCGTAACTGGCACTATGTATTGGTATATATATATATATATATATATATATATATATATATATATATATATATATATATATTGATTCAATATACAAAAGACATACAGTCTATGTGTTATTCATGTTTAAGTAACACAAAGTAACATATAAAGGCATGACATGTGATTAGAATTGAATTGCAAGTTGGTAAATATAATGTATATCAATAACAAGATATAGGACCATTGGATTAGAGCATGTAGACTATATTTAACAACGTTATAAAGATAACATAAAAAGCCGAATCTACAAGAGAGCGAGAAGTAAAGTTTGAGTAATGAATTATACACAAATAATAATAATAATAAGTATACAGGTTTCTTTTACTAAATGATTTGTGTACAAACCTTGCTAAGTTTCTGTTCGTACTTGTAATATCCGATTCCATTGATTCAATACACGTTATTATGTTTGGTCTTTTCCAGTAGTACTTGTTTTTAAACGATTTACTAATATCATCATATGAATACATTAACACAAAATTATATTAATCATCAAGAAAATTTCCATGTTTACATTTTCTATCTTAAAAAAATATATTAAGGTTTATGCAATCTGCCTGATTTGATTTCTAATCTATGGCATGAAACACTAATTCTCCAAAGAACACAACTATAAGTTCTGACATCCAATTTTGGATTAACGTATATTTGAATCTAGACTTTACCAAGGATAAGAAAAACACTTTTCATCACATACATCTTGGTTTTGCCATGCATATTGTAAGCCTAATGCCTGCAACAGATTGAAAACAGATTTTTACCAAGAATGTGTATTTGGTCTAATTTTTTTTTAATTCTCACACAATTGGCTATTTATGAATACTTGTAACTTAATAATTTTAAACCGAAATATAAATAAATACATAAATAAATAAAATATATATCTCTCCCAATACCCTCCCTTCCTCCATCCGTCCATCCCTACCACCCTCCCTCCCCCTCAAATATTTACAATCAAAATTATCGTTAACAGCTTCCAAACAGAAACGATTGTTTCATCGGCCCCATATCCATTTATTACCATATTGTTTCTGCGTAGTACTAAAATTGACCTCGGATTGGTGTTATCGAACGCACCAGTGCATGTGTATGTCCCATAATGATTATTTCCGATATTTCGCATTTTTAAAAGTCCGCCGTCGGAAGTTGCTGCCAAGCTGTATTTTTCTTTTAGTGTGGCATTCATTAAATAGCAGATTCTAAACGAAGAACAGCCTCCAATTGTAAGCGTGTCTGCATTGTTTTGTGAAAAATGTATTTGAAAACCATCCATCGCATCACATTCAAGTTGAATAGTTTCTCCATCGGTTGCATGAACTTCCTTGTGTACTAATGAGCCAGAATGCGTAGGTGCTGAAAATATATATTATACAAAAAGATCAGCACACGTCCATGTAAATATATTTAATTGACATACATTGTTTAGATACACACCAGAAACGTTAAATCGTCACCGAGTTTACTCTATCGAGTTTGATAGAAGATCCTGTACACTTTACAACATTTAAGATATTAATCAAATGAGAAAAACGGGTTGCGTAAATATCCTTGTGTTTCACTGGTCCAGAAAAGTTATTTTGTATTTCTTCTGACCTTGCGGTCAAGGAAAACCCATGAAAGCGTCAGCAATTATTTCTAATGGGGTCCTTTGATTTTTGATGAAGAGAAAGCAAGCAAGCAGAAGAGAAAGTATTGTGATTAGGGATGGGACCGAATATCCGAATATTCGAATATTCGAAAATCGGCCGAATATTCGAATCCAAAATTCATATTCGAACATTCTATATTTATGCAAAGACACTTCCAAAAAAGTACATGTACAAAGTCGCAGTTTTAGTTTCCATTATAAGTCATTGCTTTGATACCAGCTGCAATCAACGAACGAGGTGATAACTGGCAAACAGGTGGGTATAAGGGACCAATCGTCAATTTTCTCTCAATTCAAAGTTATGCAATATGTACAAATTATTTTCTGAAAATCAGTCAAATATGAAAATCAATTTATGAGAAACATTAACGTTTATTGATAAACATTTAAAAATCTGTGTTTTATAGGTCTTTTAACCTCAGCGGTCAATTGTATAAACAGTGGTTAATATTAGCTTTAGTTACTTGATTAGCGCAGTTATTTACATGGATATGTTAACGCCATATATTTGTGTTTGTATAAACGATGGTTACTCCGTTATAACCTAACCATTGAACTTTGTTAACTTACCACTGTAAAATTACCAACAACGCAATCCTGAAAATGACGTCGTTTTCGCTCAATTTGTCAAACGAACATTGTCCAATATAGCCTTTGACTCTGTCACAAAAGAAATAAGCGAACAACGGGCTTAAACCTTTAGTGACCGAGAGGTGGACGTTTGTACGAACTTATTGAAAGAAAATCTTCGTAAATTCCAAAGCAAATAAAAGCGGTCACTCGTTACCTAATAAGTAAAGGACACCATGCTCGTTATAGTCAGAAACTTGGTACAATACATTATTTAAAGCCCCATTAACACTCAAATCAACGAATATTTCGTAAACTATTTCATAACATAAAGTTAAACCATAAAAAATCAGTCTTCCTTAATCCAATAGCCAAAATTCGAACGCTTGATGTGGTCTAGTAACATAGATTTAACAAGATACAATGTTACCAGACCACATCTACCGTTTAAGTTTTGGCTATTATAAGTAACACTGATTCTTGTATGGGTACACTTTATTTTACGAAATAATTTACGAAATATTCGTTGATTTTGAGTGTTGACGGGGCCTTAAAAGGATCTGTCTGGTTATGATGTTTACGCATTAAAACGCAAATTTTATTAATTTATCGTGATGATATAGTTATTTTGGTAAATTTACATTTATTTAGCGACACGGATTCAATACACATGGACTGAAGTATGGTGCAACGTAGCAATAAGACGAAACGAACACATAAAGTTAATTATATGTTGTCACAAGATGTATTATCGAATCCCGGGTAAATACAGGTTCATGCAATTGCAGTGCACGTTTTGCAGCAATAAAACGAAATTTTAACATGCTTTTTACATAATTTCACGAAATTTATTATCGAATCCCGCCTGTTTAAAGTTTTAAGCAATAAAAGTGCGTTTTGCAACACTGCGTTTTGCAAGATAGAATCTATATTTGAAATATGAAATGAGTAAAATACACATGCAATAATTCTTAGGAACGAAAGCACTAGCATTGAACTTCATATTAACTGCAGTTTGTATTTTAGAAGCTAATATGTATTTAATGTTCATGCCATTGAGCATTAAATATTGGGGACTTAAATGATAACTACATTCGTTTCAAGTAACCGAATTGATATACGTACCATTACTAAAATTATGTTTCAGTTAAGCTTTATTTAATTTAATTCTCGCATAGTTGATAAGTCTACTTATTGTTTTATTCATTTAGCTTACCGTACCTTATATAGCTTGAAAAGCGATTTTTTGTGAACTTACAGGAGGTTAACACGAATATCGGCACAAATTGTCTTATATCGGGACGCCTGGACAATCAACCAAATCGCAGTCCCGTCGAGATCTGGCATACATGTTTTAATTCCGCTATCCATATATCAAATCAATGATCATCTAATCAGAATTTATTTCCTCAAATTTATACCAATTAAATCGTCGTGGTTCTTAATTCCAGAAAAAATTGCGAAACCAAAAGCATACATATGATCGATGGAAAGTAATCCAAATAAATTAGAAGTATTGTAATAAATTAGAATTACGGTAATGTGTTTTCCTGAAATATCTTACATCTTATGAAACTAAACAGTATTTATTTAAAAAGAAGAGCATAATAATCAATGATCTTAAACAAATATGTATTACTTCTATCCAACTTTTCAAAGCTGCACATAAGATACGATTTATAGTGGCATTTGTGGCAATCAGGAATAGTAATTTGCTCCGGACGGTCAACGGTTCGGACATTTTCATATAAGGTTTAAAAAACGAATATTCGAATATATTTGAATAATGAAAAACGAATATTCGAATATCACTTTCCAATATTCGTTCCCTTCCTTAATTGTGATAAAACGAATTCGGGTGCGAAACCCTAGCTCTTTGCGAATAGATATCTTGGTTCTTTTACGTGCTAAGTGTAAAGCACCAATACACGCGAGAATTACCTGGGTTTCATACCAGTATACCTCTTGTTGGGTGGGAAACACTTAATGCATTTCTGAAATTTCCAGTGCCCCGGCCGGGAATTGAACCGGGGACCCCTGGAATGGTAGACCAGAGTGTTACCACTCGACCACCGCACCACAGCAGTGTGACCATTGCCAGGAGTAAGAAGACATTGTCCAAAATAAAAGGAACAAGAGTTGTCTAAGGTGTGTGTGTGTTAAATATTGATAAAGTGTCATGCATTATGGATCTTCAATATTATTCTGTTTCATGTAAAGCCTGTCTGGGTACTATTATCAACGGCTATAAGTTAGTCACTAAAAGTTAGATTATCAATTTAAATAAACAAAACAATACGAATATTAAGCTACAGGACTCTAATGTGACATAAAATTTCAAAAAGGCAAACATCATACTCAAAAGTCTAAGTCTTGTTTAGCCCGAAATAACTTGTCGTTATACTATGCTTGAACGTTATGCTGTAAGATGGGTTAAGTATTTTTGAGATTTCAAAGCAGTGTTTTGACCTCACTTTTATTATTCTGCCTACTTCTAGAAAGCGGCTTTAGACGAGCAAACATATTATGCATGTCGTCAAGTGAACAACGTAAAACACATGTAATAAACATGACCAAAATTTCATATAAAAATGAATTTTAAAACCAAACTTACCACACATCAGAATCAGTATCAGTAAGTCCAGTGTCATCTGAAAATAATAATATAAAAGTATGGTTTTATAATAAAGTTTAGCGATTAACTTAAGTTTTAAAAAAGCAATAAATTGAAATAAATCTTTGTTTCTAGTTGATATTTGCTTGGTCAAGTATTGCACATATGATCCAATAAAAGTGGTCATCTCAAACCGTTTGCTATTTCACATGTTAATGGATTTGGAAGTAACAAAGCTAAATAACACATTTTATGAACGAATAAAATATGATTTAACAACGAGTGTTATATTGTTTTGTCGCATGATTTAAACTAATATATAACTTCACACTAACATGCTTATAACTTCTCAATTATTATTACTGACGTGGCTATCATTACCGTTCTCTACATCATGTCGACAAACTAATGCCGTGTGAGTGGCTATTTAAAGGAAATGCTCAAACATGAGCTAAAGTTGGTTTGAGATAACAATATTCGTTATATGTACATGAAACAGAAAAGTATTTATATTTCAATATTCACAAAGGAAGTAGACTGTCGAAGGTTTGCCATTACCAAACAATAGCACACATTTAGTAACATTTCTTATCTCCTTAAAGTAGTTAATGTCTCTTAATTTATGCTACGCTATTTTAAAAGAAAACGTGTGCATTTATCCACTTGCTTACTCAATGCGTGTATATTAGTAAGCCCCTAATTTAACAAATATTAATCTCACACTAGCAATTTAGGAATCGTCTTTGTTATTGTGTTACTATTGTACTATAATGTGCTTTGGGTGCCACTCGTGACAATGATGAAACAAGACAACCCATATCTGTGGTTAAGATTGAGTTGAACTATTCCAATGCACTTCTCTGGTTAGACTTTTTAACGTAATACGACAAGTCTACAACAAAACATATAATACATTTGAAATTCGAATATACAGTTGATGCAAATAAAATATGAACAACAATAATACCACGTTGTCATCAATTGCTGAGTGTAGTTATGTTCATATTACATTTCAAGAATCTACTCTATGCGCGCATTATTCACGCTACCCCACAAGCCCGAATTCCGCGGCTAGTGCTTTTTATTGCGACGTAATTGAAATATGTTGCCCGATTAGGTAAGTGCCTTTTTGCAGCAAATTATAGCGACATAGAATTTCGTCAATAACAAAGACCAATAAATAGAATGATGTTTTTACAAGTACAGACTAGTAATTAAAAAGTCGTTTGAGTCAATCGAATAAAGATATTCTAATTGCATCAAAATGCAATACATTGACACAAACATATAATTCAGTGAGTTCGAAGAATTTTGGTTCTCAATTTTCCATTTATTTTACAAGACATCGAGCTTTTAAAAGAGCAAAAAGGCATGTTTTATGGTAACCATCACACCAAAAAAGATAGTGCTTTGAAACAAAGGTCGAATCAGTGCGTATGCCATGTATTTGTATTTGACGGCAGAACAGTGAAAAAACAACTCGTAACATATGCTAATTACCTTACCTCCATTTAACTGTCAAAGAAAAAAATGTTATGCAAAACATGTTAAACCAGAATTGAAGATAACGCATGTAACCTTAATTTAGAGGTATCATTTGATAGGTTGTGTCATTTTGGCTATAACATTAAAGCAAACATACACACGCACACACGGTGTTTATCAAGCATACACGTCGTGTATAAATCAATCGCGGGATGTAGTCACGTTTGGCAGACAAAAATAACTCGATAAAATGCTTACGTGAAAAATTACCATAACAATGCCGTACACGATGGAACACATGTAAAACACACTGTATTTCATCAATAGTGTCAGCACATATATATCGAACATAAAACTAAGTAGTACAGCATCAGCAAATAGTGATAGTATCCTTTATGCGACCAATATATGAAGCAACGTTTGCTAAACTTATACAAATTGAAAGTTATATTTTTTGCAATCAGATATTTCAAAACGTATTAAGATATCTTCACATTTAAATGCATACGTAAAATCAATATTAAACATTTAAATCAATAAACATTTTCAATTAAAATAATACAAATTTAATGCTAAGCCAGATTCACTGATGAACTCACATACAAGCACATGAATAACATTGAGGGCCTTTTTTCCTCAACATTTTGGTGATATGACCTATATGCGTAAAATTCTGAATTTCCGAATTTTGACGTCAATTAATTTTAAATTTCTCAATTCATTATTGTTTGATTTATTATTTTTGAATAAGTATTGATAAAACTTATATCAAACCGAACATGCAATTAAAATAGATCTTACTGATATGAACTGGGGTTTTAATCTAATGTTTTACCTTTCCTGTAAATACTTGTTCTGGATTCATTCACTCCAATAGTCAGTGCGTTTTAACAAACATAATAAGCAGAATATGTATATGAATCTGACTATTAACAGATCCCATAACATATTAATCAAAACATGTTTGCTACTTGCCATTTTAACCAGGAATGTGGACATTTTTCTTTTGTATTTAGGTTGACTTGGAGAGTGTCTGTTCCGAGACGCACTTTTACTCGAGTAAATTATATTGTTAGCGAATTGTTCATAACTAAAAGCACTGTATTGGGTTAATGAACACATATATTTTATAAATCCATAGGTATTGCACAATTATCTTCGTTAGTCTGATTGTTATTCACATTTTTCACTAGAAATTGTCATGTCATTTCTCCACTGTCCGCCATTTTGGAATGTTGACTTGTGGTAAATTATTAAATAGCAACACACTGCTGTGTAAACGGAAGCTTTACTTGCTCTAGGGTCATTATTTAGTTCATATAGTCTGTTTTAAATTGTTTTGTCATTTACAGTCTATTTTATTATTTATAAGTGTTAAGCGTGTGAGCGTTCCATAATTGGTCACGGCAGTTATTGTGACCCGTTTTTGGTCACACAGTGACCAATATTTGGTCACAGTGACCAATTTCTGGTCACAGTGACCAATTTCTGGTCACAAGTGGAACGCCGCGGCTATACAAAGTGACCAAATTTTGGTCACAGGGTTCATTCTAGTCATAATCTTTAAAGGAGTAACATCTATCAAATTTTTCTCTAAAAAAAGTAAGCTTAACAATAACAATAGTAACTTTGGTATTGAACCATTGAATTTTGAGACATAAGTTATAGCTCATACTAAGTTCTTTTAAATATTGAGTAATTGAACTATTAAATCTAACTTTAACTACCGTATTATGTTTAGAGGAGCGTCATTGAATTTTTGACATCCATTACTTTCTATTATTTGACTACGCTACTTTGTCAAGACTGTTAAGTCCGATGAATAACAAGTTTTATTGAATGTATCGGAAGTTAGCATTTTTGTATATCAGTACACAGTTATAACCGTTTATTGTGAATAAACCCGTTGAACATTTCGTATCGGAATTGCGTTGTGAATTTTTAGTACCACGGAACGCAACATTACATCTTCAAAACCCATTATTTATACGCTTAAAATGTATAATTGCAAAGATCTCTAAGTAAAACAATAAATAAGGAAATGTGTAAGAAAGATAATATTCCCCCCCCCCCGCCGTTACTGCTATAAAAAAGTCAAAGAAAAAGCCCAAACTCTCTTAATATAGCTTATCAA
The DNA here is from genome assembly GCF_020536995.1 of Dreissena polymorpha. Classification (NCBI taxonomy): domain Eukaryota; kingdom Metazoa; phylum Mollusca; class Bivalvia; order Myida; family Dreissenidae; genus Dreissena; species Dreissena polymorpha. The sequence continues at coordinate 153,779,161 of NC_068356.1, read as the reverse complement.
CAGTTTTGGATAGAGGCTGTTTTCCAAAATGAAGTGAATGTACAAACAGCTGATATAAAAGGATCATGTAAACTGCAAGTGTATGTCTACTTATGTTTAGTTAAAAATTGTTTTCATTACATGTCTTTTTTAATATATATAATAATATATAAATAATATATAAAATAATATGGCCGCTTGGTCGGCAAGATGTTTGGTTACAAAAGCAGGTACATGTATATATCACATTCAATCGTCTTTAAGGTTTTTCTACTGAGCTAAAACTAGCGAATATTTGTACCAGTTTTTCAAGTCATGAAAAATGTTAATATTAACGGTCGAGCAAGATTTGTTTGGATAACGGTTGTCGTTTAATTATTATATGATTGCCTTCAACAATCCACTATGATCTGATAATCACTGGACTTTACCTCGGTCCCTTTGTCTTCTACCCATGCGCATCAGTGCATATCCTATCTCACTGATTCTCTGTGATTCGATATGAACGAATTATGGCAAAATACCAAAACCAATTATGCCGTTCAAATATTTACACCGTTAATATAAAACATATTTTTATATAAAACCAACAATCATACGCAGAATAAATAATTGTTATTTAAATTCTACAGCTAAGCGATTTTTCGCAATCATATCCTTTTAACAAAACCCCCAACTTTCGCTTCTGAAACATAAATTATTATATAAAATAATGTGGCCTTATCATAAGTGTTAATGTCAATGTGTGTTTCTTAATCGTAGTTTATTGCCATTGTAATCAGAACAATTAAAGAAGAGTTATATTTAGAGTACAAAGTCTTATCTTAAAACAAACATAAAATGTGTACATCTCTGATTGATCCACACCTACGATCTCACAAAATGCGACTTACTTTAATGTTGTATGCGTCATAGTTCTAGAGATAGGTAAAGATAGGTAAACCAGATAGATTACTATGTGGTAGCTTAAAGGCGCACTATACACCTTCGCTATCAAAAGTGTGCATTGCGAACGAATTGCGCAATAACTAATACCATGGTTAACGTGGTGTATGATAGCAGGAAGTGTTTAGTAAATAAGCTGAAGTAATCAAAGAGAACTACTTGTTATTACTGCTTTTTGCAGACGCAATTTTGCAAATCAGTATGTCTTAGCTACGAAAGGGCCCGTAACTATGCTTGTCTGTGTGGATAACTCCAGTCAAATTTAGCAGACGACAAATGCGTTTCTGTTTATACTTTACTGGTACACTGCAGTCTGTAAATATGTAAACAATAGGAGCTTGTGGGACATATTGACCAGTCTAGTGCTTATAACAACTTGTGCGATGATATTGGTAAGTTTATCATTGAAATCTGTATGTGACATAACGGTATATTCATATTGTTTATTCTGATGATAGAAATTTAAGTACAGATAGATTTAATAATAGGGAAATATGTTAATAATATGTTTGAGTAATTAATTAGTAACTGTTATAATTACTGATATGTAAGAAAATGTTGAACGGTTATTTACATCAATATTACTATCTTATACGTAAACAGAAGTTAAAAGTTTAAAGTGATCAAACTATTTGAGAGTTCATCTTGTAAAGTAGCTGTATGTTGCGGGTATTTAGGAATTAACATAACAGATGTCTTCGGATGGGGTATGTAATGAAGTTTGAAAAATTGATTATGGAAGTATGGTTTCATTTCTTCAATGTAGTTCAATTATCGGGAACATCTGTTGATTTGTCTTAGTTTTGACATAACAAGTCCAAATTCAGATATGGTATATAATGAAATTTAAATAATTGACTATAAAAGTGTAATTCCAATTTCCGAAGGTACATAACAGATACAAGTTCGGATTGAATGTGTATCGGGGTTTACATAATTGATTATAGAGGTGTTAGGTTTCATATTACCAATGTGGTTTGTCCATAGAGAACATCTGGTTATATGATCGAGTATGCTTAATGAAATTATCTGCACATGGTCATCACAAACTGTGACATATGGTAGATGCATGAGCGATCCTTCCAATCAACAAGGGTTATTCGAAGGGGTGGGTTTAGTAAATCAAGGGAAAAGTACAGTCAACCAATCAAGAATCGGATAGGAAATATCCAAATTTTATGTTTATGTACCCAAGGATAAAATGCTGTGAGGTTGTTGTAAGAATGATTCTGCGGTTAGATTTGAAAGTCTGCGGTGAGAGTTGTCACGTTTTCTTGACAGGGCGGCCATGTTGGCCGCCGCGCTGTTAGATTGTATTTCACGAACATTAGCAAGCGTTGTATTAGAGAATATTCAACAGAAATAAATCGCGATGAAAACAGAAATGAACTTTGTTTGTTACTGTGTGTTCTCCACGAACGATACGTAATTACGCTACATGTACATATTGGCTGCTTTCAGGGAAAACGGGGCTTAATGCTGCATTAAAAGTCTGCCATGTGGGCTAAATTGTTTTTAAAAAAGTATTAGATACACATATTACAACATGTACATGATTATAGGCTTGTTATTCTTTAGCAAGGCAACCACAATTCTGAAGATGGTTGCCAGTGCATCGACCAATTGTGAAACAAGAAATATCTTTAAAAAAAGATATACGGCGTTGATTGTGGTTGGAGTTTGTGAAAGGTAAAGAGTTCAATGAATGAGATCAAGGATCGCGAATGTCTTTTTCTGTGCAGTTCTTAGCTGCATCGCACGCAGTACGGGATGTTACGCGGAGTTTTCGCGGCTTATTTTACATTATTACATATTGCTGGTCATAAACCTATAGATACAAAACAGAAAACCAAAAGAAGAATGGAAGTGGAATTAAAACATATGAGTCAACCGGCCACACGCGAAGTATCCGTACATATTTTAAATATTTATAAGCGCGTTCTTCGAACAAACCTGTTTTAGTGGTTTGTCGGGCATTGCTATTTGATTCGATTATTAACAGTATCGAGAATCATCGCGCTCATGCTTAATACATTAGTCAATATGGTGGAATAATTATTGTTGAATAATTGAAAGTATTATTTATCATGGTATTGTTTATAACACATTAAGAATGTATTATTGACAAACCATAATTATATCGCTGAATATCTGCATTTAACATATTTCTGGCCTAAAGAAAATTCCAGTTCACCTAGTTCACACGATAGCGTCTATATTATATAACGTTTATTTTACTGGGCGCGAACTCAGGTCAGCACATAAGGTAGTCGTGAAGACGCAGCGATATAAACTCTGACATTCACACACACTGGCCGCGAACTGACCCTGATACCTCGCGGGTTGAAATGCAATGCATTAAAGTGAGGTCACGCTTCCAATGCTCTCTATACTTTTACATGTTAACATGTTGACAGGAATATGGAAGTCAGTACATATTGGGGATATATTGAGAACGCCATCTATCGTTGAATATGCCTTCTACCATTGTCAGAATATAAAAACATATCCTATTACAGTCAACGATTTGAAAAACATTATGGCAATTTGCCAAAAATCAATAATTCAATTGAAATAGTAATGAGAAGAACTGAAATAACAAACGTAATATTATATAAAATCAACAATAATTGTGTAAATATATAATAGTTGTGTAAATACTGCAGATATACTGATGTTTGAGAAGCATATTTTTTAAACATAATCCCCTTGTTTCTCTTTAAAAGAATTATTTCAAACTGTAATCTTAATTATTTGTTCAAATAATACGTACTAAGATCAATCAATAAGTCGTTAACTGCCATATAAACCACACACGTTAAAGAAGTGTTATATAATTGGATACAAATATTACCGGAAACAAACATAAAATAAATACTTCTCTGAAATGTGTACGCCGATGATTCACAAAAAAACACACCTTATATATTGCTGTATGCGTATATCGTACATTGGTATATGTGTGCATTGACAGGTTCTAAAAATAGATAAACTTACTCGGCTTTCCACGTTGGCATATCTAGCACTCATGAATGATTAACATGGTTAAAGGTGGGTTCCCACTGCCGATCCGATCAACTCGATCATCCCGATCACCGAATTTTCCCGACCGAACTCGACACAGCTCGACTAAAAAGGGTATGCACGACTTCTTCTCGACCTCTTGCGGATAACACACGACCCCACACGACTCATTGACGACGTCTACTCAACCATCTATCTGATTGCCGCTCGATCATCTCGACCTATACGCGAGCCCTATACGATCTCAGCTCGACCAAGTGGACCTCAGCTCGATCGCCACCAGATCTTCACACGACCATATCGTGATTGTCGTACTACAGTCGTACAAAGCGATCTAAAATAACTCGGGTAGAGGTCGAGCGGATCGGGTACAGTACTCGTGTATGGTCGAATTGCAATCGGGAAGTGATCGTGTACGGTCGAGTAGCCGTCGGGAAGCAGTCTAGTAAATCTGTACATGAAATCGAAAAGATGTCGAGTGGATCGTGTTGCAATCTAAAATAACTCGGGTAGAGGTCGAGGGGATCGAGTACATATCGTGTAAAAGATGTCAATCCGATCGCCACACGATTGCTACACGATCAACTCGATCTTTTCTCGATCAATTTCCTACACGATCGCTACTCGATATTTTTTGACATGTCAAAAAATATCGGGTAGGAAGCCCGACCAATGCCGACCTACCCGACCGCCCCCGCCACTCCTGCCGACCGAACCAGACCAGTACCCGACCGCTTGGTCGGGTTTGACCGAGTTGATCTGATCGGCAGTGGGAACCCAGCTTAAGCATTGTTTGTGGTCGCAGGAAATATTTTGTCGATGAGCTGTTCAAGTAATCACCAATGCTACTAATACTTTCACTAGTAATGCTTTTACTAGTGCTATTACTATCATTTATAAATAAAAATGATGTAATTAGTATTACATGTGGAAATAGCATGTTTATGCTTACATTGCCTCATAAAATAAAAGAATACTAATAAGAAGAAAAGCAACGCAACAAGCAATGTACGATAACATTAATTATTACTTATAGTCGTAATTAATTGGCGGAAATGTAAAGTGACATTGATGTTTAAAGGACACAGCGTTTATATTCTTTTCTATTTTACAATCAAACAATTGATACGCGTGGTGAAAAAGACTTAAATGATGATATTTGTATATGCTTTAGGATACCTTGAACGGTCTTTAGAAAGATTCGTTACCGAGTCATAAGTACTCACTCGACTATTGTAACGGGAATCGTTCACGATTTGTAATTTACCTGATGTAAGAAAAATGTTATTTTTTTACAAATTCTCTTTTCTTTCGTTAAGCCTTCTGTATATTAACAATTGTAAATGATTGCTACACATAAGTGATACTACGTTTTTAGAATATGTCTAATTCCTTAGTGCTATTTTGCTCATCAGCATGAATTTTTTATTTGCTTTACAAACAGTGGGACTATTGTCTGTTTGTAAATCTATTAACAAGTCTGTTAAAATAACATGATATGTCGGATGGGTAATTTATACAGGAATTAAACAATTTAAGCATTAACATCCTGTACACGTCAAAACAAAAAATAAGATGTTTATCTCTGTCCAAACACGCATGATCTGAAAACATAGGCATCACTGTCGCGTGATGTGATTGTTAATTGAATGTTATTGGTTCAACGAGTGCGTGGTTAACATGAAGGTGCGCACAAGTAAAAGAAGTGAATTCCCTTATGTCGTCAGTTGTATTTCGCTATTAGTTCATCAACTGTATTGGTGGGTTGATTAGATCATAACTTGTAATATATTTATATTTTTGTAAACTGGGTGCATGAGATGTATTTAAATGTACTTTTTTTTGCAGTTTCTACTGAAAGATTAAAATGCCTTATTTCATGATAACGAAACAAAACCAAGACCAAATGAACACACCATTTATACGCAATCAAAAATTACGGTGTAACTATTGCATGAAATCTTTTGGTTTAAAACTAGTTAAATATCTACACAAAGATTGTATCATGACTTGAATTACAATACGCGTGCTTTAATTGAAAATACCATGAAAACGCGTATCTTGATCCTATCCTAATATGCAACTTCAAATCATAGTGTTTGAACGTTCTTTATTAATGGATAAAAGCGTGCACATAGTTTTCCTTTGATGCAGGCTTTAAGGCAAGGTGTTTCAACGTGCAGTTTACCTTGATCAAATTTTAAAGGTGACCTAGTTCGCTTCAACATTGTGAGTAGTAAACATACGCAACAAATGTTTCGCTCATAAATCATTCAGTTTAAATACACGCCGTCAAATTAATTTTATCAAACAAAAACACTTATGCATATGCATAAGTGTGTTCGGACTATAAACGAATACAGCAGAACGAGAAAATGAAATGTCTCTCTATTTTAAATTGCAGCCGTAAAGGCACAGGATAATAGTCCTTAAAACCAAAACATATTTATTTTCATTGCGTGTTGTATATTTACGAACAAGAAAGGTTGACCGAAATGGTTACATAAAAATTCGACACCGTGAGGTTGGTATAATATCTTAGAGCAAAGCCCAATAAAAAAAACAACACCATACATACAAAGTCAGTCACCTCGGGTATGCTTGTCGGATGTTTATCTGACCGCTATTTTTTAATTAAATTAAAATACACAATGGCAACTTTTTCGATCCTGCTTATGCCACCATGCTTGTTGTACGAGTATTCTTGGTAAATAATAAGTAAACAATAAGTTTGTGGCTCAATTTTTTTTGAAGAAAACCCATCTTATACCGAATCTCGTGTTTCTGTACAACATTAATAATTACGCACTATTTCCAATTGGGTAAATAAAATACTTTAGTATTCCATATTCAAAACCATGTTAACAAACAAACAACAACAACAACAACACACATAAGTATAATCCTATTGATGACAACACTTTTCGCAAGAAATCGTGACGACGATGCGTCATGGCAATATTGATTAGTTTGTTGTCTGGAAATGAAGAAGGCCTCGGTCGCGTGCTGGCGCAGCCGACTTTTAATATTGGACGAATCTAGTCAATTTTATACATCTATTGAACTGATTATATTTGGATAAACAGGGATGAAAACTTATATATATATATATATTGGTAGTGTTTTTAACACATATTTGCAACGTCATTTGATAACAAATGTTAATTGTAAGTTATCTTTTCTAGCCCCAATATATTAATTTTATTATAGTCTCATCCAATATTTACAATTTTCACAATTTTGCATATATAGTTATATACAACATTAAGATAAAACATTGGCCATTCATAAAATGAATTATATGAGACTTATTATTAATGTACTTTACATGATAATCAATATACATGTTAAAAGCTACATTGCCACCACCAATCATACCAATTGTCATAAAAAGGTGTTGCCGTATATTATCTAACATTGTGAATTGCGACATTATAGCACAAACAATTTACCAACTAGGAAGAACATTCAGCCATCATGACATACCATGATAAGATGATTAGTGGTGATAATATATACTTATAACCTATTATAAACTTTCAAACATTTATCAGAATAAAGACAATGTCAGATTGAAGGAGAGTAACTCTTCAAACCCTATCGTTAAACTATCTACTTTTTAAGCCCTGGAGAGTCACCTCTCCTTCATTAACATTTAAATGCGCCAAGAAGCAAGTTTAGTGCATTATGATAGTACCAGCATATTAATTGCAATGTAAAAATGTCATTTAGAATTCATAAAATTGATACCTTGTATATAATAAGCATACATATCAACATATAATCTGTACAGTCAAACCAATACAATAAAATGAATAAAATACCAGTTGACCAGGTTGTTGAAAATCCTCTATCTAGTTATTTACAGAGATAAAATGAGCATTATTTTAAAATTTCAGAACAGGATTTGGTGGTTATTCTCATCAAAAGTGGGTCGGAGAACAACATGATAGACTTCTCTAACAATGACATATTTTCAAAGTTTGGATTAACTATACAGGTTTTCTGGATAAGAATATGTGTAATATGGCTGTACACAGAACACTAAAACAGAACATGACACTCATCCTCAATCGAGTCACAGAATGAACATTTGCGATCATTGACATCAAAATATTCATAACGCCCGGTTTCGATCCTTAGTGGTGGTACACCACACCGGGATTTACTAAGCGCTGCACGCTGATTTATGGGCAGGATCATTTTCATTGTGAGCGAGTTAAAGAACAAGTTTTCCAAATCAGTATGCGCTAAACTACGCTAGGAACCATAACCACTGCCTGTTGCACTACCTGCAGTAAACTTATTCAGACGACATAGATGCTATGAGCGTCTGATAGGAACGATAACCACCGCATCTGCCTGCTAAGTTCACCACTGGTACACTGCAGTGTGTGTATATGACTTATAGTGTTTAACAGCTTGTAAGACGACATTGGCCTGTCTAGTGTTTATCATTGAAATCTGTACATATTTGCTGCTTTCAGAGAAAACGGGGCTTAATGCACGTCAAATAAGATTAGCCTGGGCACACACTGCAATGCGCACAAGCTAATCAAGGACGAAATTTCTGATTTTATGGTGTTTTTCGTTTAAAGACAGTCTCTGGTACTGGGATGACAAATAATGCATATGCAATAAGCCCTGTTTTCCCAAAATGAAGCTTAAATTATATTATTTATTAATATTTTGAAAAAAAAACACACACATCAGAACTTGTGCTTTAAGGAACACTTTTTATTTATTTTAATGGGTTGTGTTAATTTAAACTTGCAATATAAAAAGCTATAACATAACTTGTAAATATGAGTTGCGTCTAAACTTATACAACAGCAAATAACTACAGTGCCTTCAGCGCTTTGTTTCAATAAGTTTCATAACCATAGACGTTTTAAAACAAACAATATTTCCTTAGTTTATGTACTCTAAAGTAAGTTAACGCAAATTAACAAGCAGGTTCATATTTATTAAGTACACACTTATAATTTGTATCTTTGTTAATTATGGACGTAATTTACTTTTTTTGTCTTCTTTTAGAAAAAAATAAATAATATTGTATTGTTATTATTATACACTTAATTTCAATAATTTGAATCATGCATGCGTTTTTTTTGCCATCGAACTCATAAATAAATTGTTTAATGTTGATATTGTTTCTAATACTAAAGTATAATTAACTTAACCACTATTAGAAACCATAATATATTATTGATTTATTATTGCACTTGAAGATTTATTAAAATTGTATTAACTTGATGAATGTACGCACACATAAACACAGAAATGTCACTTTGTGTTTTAATAGGCATTTCTAGATCAGCCGGTTTCACATACACTTGAGAATTATTTCAAACATGAAAATTGTTCAGTTTTTAACAAACATGGAGGCTTCCGAAAATGTGAATAAATAAATTTCCTCCATGTATCCCATTTTACATAAAAACTCAGGATAGGTCACATAAAGAGAATACTAGATCGGTGCTGAATACAGCGAAGTTTATTTTGCGAGGCTTAGAAAATCTGAACTACGAGCCATAGTGAGTAGTTCATATTTCCGGGCTGAGCAAAATAAACTTTGCTTTATTCGGCACCGACCGTGTATTCGATTTATCCCATCAATTTTCTTAGTCGTCACTTATTTCTAACAAAATATAATAGGTAAATAGAACTACACGGAAAATCCCAAAGTTATTTTAAGCAAACATAGTTTTATTATTTTAATCGTGCCGTGTCTGAAATATTACAAAAAGATCAAGCACTAACCATTGTTTCTGTTTATCATACCTCTATGTCCCTGATTTTAAAGAAATAATGAAAACATACTAAAAACTGCAGCATAAAATAATGACGTAATGAGCACGCGCACTTAATATTTGTGAACATGTTTTTGTCGTTTGTGGTGCATTTTGTGTTTAAAATATAGAACATCGTGGTATAAAATTGTTTTGTTAAATCTAATTCGATTTTACTAAAAACGATTACTTATAGTTGATTCCGAGTAATGTGACCATCCTCCACACATAACTGATATTGCCGAAATAAAGGAAAATATATTTCACAGTGGTTTATTTTGACAATGCATGTCTGATTATGGGATAAATTATTGTTTTCGCATACGAACGGATTAGACGGTCTCTACTACACACACGGTTTTAGTTTGATGATACGAGGTTAATTTTTAGCGAGGCTGTTTTCGGAGATAACCCGAGCTAGTGTCATAGCCAGCTCGTCGTCCGCCGTCCGCCGTCGTGCTGAAACCTTAATACTGCATCTAAAATCAAAGTGCTTCCACCTACAACTTTGAAACTTCATATGTATATGCACCTTGATGAGTTCTACATGCCACACCCATTTTGGGTCACTAGTTCAAAGGTAAAGGTCTCTTTGACCTCTAGAAAAAAAATTCTGACAAGCTTTCGCAGCCGAGCGTGGTACCCGTTATGCGGTGCTCTTGTTATTTACACCTGCCAGATATATTTAGTGGCGCATCATAACCGGTTTAAACCCCATATAATATACTTTGCATTGATCAATTTAATATGGTTAAATCAGATTAATTCATCTGTATGTGCGTATGCCATGTGTTTTTGTACTGTGTCAATGTTTGTGGCAATTTGTCACTTGTCTTGAATACAGATGCTTGTTGTGATTCAAATAATGATCTCCTGCTATTGCAAGTTTCACGTGCATTCATTTTTGTATACTGAAAGAAAACGAACAATACAATAATACTACTGAACATTCAAATCGAATGAAAAACTTGGATATAAGTCGACGAAGAACGAGGATATTGAGAATTTTCAAGGAGTTATTAAACATTCAACAAAGATTTGAAAAGACACTCTCGGATATCTTCAAAAGTTGTTGCAAACTCATAAAAGGTCATAGTGAACGCAGCTTTGTATTTTTTTAATTGCTGTGTGGGGTTTTGCAGATCGTTTATTGGTATTTGGTAATTGAAAATATTTTTTTAACATTTGTGATTTGCTATGTGGGTCAATGTACAATTGGTTACGTTAAGCATCGTATTGCCAGCCATGCTTGGTCAGAGATAAGTTGCAGTTTCAGAGACATGTTGTGTGTGTTGTTATTATGAATTATGCGAAAACATGTTGTTTTGTTTTTTAATTCTTGATCGATACAATGAAAAGGCATATTCATTTCGTGCTGTCTAGTTTATGTTAAGATTATATATCTTTGTTGTATGCTTCACGTGTCTGCCACATGCCGACATGGTTTGTGATATACACACGCAAGACGGTATTAATAAATATTTCTGACAATACACTATACAGAGCGTTTCTGGTAGCGTGTTCTTTTAATATTGGCCTTGCTTTACAGATTGTATCTTACATGTGCGCACTTGATACTTTCAAAGATATTCCTCTATGAAGAATGCATCTGCGACAGCTGCAGATAGAGCAGTTTATTATATAATACATATAGAAAATAATGAAGATGATAAGGGCTCTTAAAATAATTAGCAGGATTCAATGTTTGTCCCAAAGCCTTTAACACGACTTAATATGTAAATTCATAAATTCTTGTCTACGGTACAAAGACTGTAGCAGAAACTTACTATGTCAACTATTTAACATTAAATTCTATCTTTAATATGCATACCAGTAACATGACTAGATAATTTCTAAACAAATGCGTAATAGTTGTAGTGAACCGGTTCAGTCAATATACATTGTTTCGGAAGCAGTGACTCAGAAAAGTGTAGTTTACGTTATAAGAACCAACTTAATTGTACAAGGATTGTTTTAAGGGGATGACCTACAGCAAAAAAAATTAAAAAAAAAGGATTATTTTGCCTTTTTTTAGGGTTGGGAACAAATGCTTAAAATGATATTCGAATATTCGTTTGTCATTATTCGAATTTTTGATTTTAAGCCTTAGATTAAAATGTCCGAACTTACGCCCGTTCGTTTATAACATGTTTGACATAATGCCGATAAATAAAATACCGTAAGTTGGATTTATATTAGTAAAATTTAGATTATTTCCCTTAGATATTATGTGTTCTTTTGTTTTTGCATTTTTTGTACGGACTCTAGAACTACGACGATGTGATGTGAAAACTTAAATAGATTTTTGAAAATATATTAATTGTATTTATCCTTTGTACTTTTAAAATAAATACAAACAATAACCTCAGTACACATTTTGTTTTTTATTTACACGAAGAAAACGTAGCAACAACATACCGATACAACATTCAGACAAAATGCATATATAAACTATTACACAAGCAATCAATTAAGTATTATGTACATGTAGAATACACACACACACACACGCACGCACGCACGCACGCAAGCACGCACGCACGCACGCACGCACACACACACACACAAGCACACGCAAGCACACGCACGCACGCACGCATGCACGCACGCACGCACGCACGCACGCACGCACGCACGCACGCACGCACGCACACACACACACACACACACACACACACACACACACACACACACACACACACACACACACACACACACACACACACGCGCATACACACGCACACACACGTTGAATGCTGTAAAAGATATTTACATACACATTCATTTAAATTCATTTCGTCTCTTCAACAATGAATACAACTCACTACAAATCATAACATTATTTAACGCGTCAACGTCAATAGAGTTTGCACGATTTTTGTTGAGGAATACGATAGCATCCCCAATTCCACTAGGGAGTCTTTTTCTTATCTTTTAGCAGTAAGCCGATAGAACCGAACACGTTTTCGGATGGCACTGAAGTCGCGGGCCCCGAACGGGTAATCGTCGGGCTATCACTGCAACATTCGGGAACCGTGACTCATACTTCCGCCACCACTGCAGAGGATAAATGTCATGCACCAACTTCTTGTTTATATAATACTGTAGCTCGTCCACCAATGTACTCTCTGGCGAGCTGAAGCCCAGGAAGTCCAACTTCCGACGTTTCAAAGTCGCCACCGTTTTCTGCTGTACACTTCAGTGGCAAGTAGTCCATGGCCGATCCCACATATCCTGTTTGATCTTCCGTTGTTAAGACGAGAAGAACCCATAATTCTTGTAACGCGGATTTAAAAGAGCGCCCAATGCAGCAGTGGACCGTGACGTGTCTTTCTATGATGGTTGGTTCCGATTCACCAAATCATCTTGGATCGCGTTTTTCACCCAGTGAGCTATAGCACTGTCCATTCAGGAAGACGCAAGACTCTTTGCGCCGAGTCTACACACGTTCGGGTATATTTCTGGCACATAGTGTTAATTCATTAATTTAATAGGATGCATATAGAAATCGCATCGTATGCCCGTCCGTCATGGGTACATGTTGGAGCATTACTTCCTAAGTGTTAAGGTTTTACCTCATTAGCAGGTATAGTTTGTCTATGTTTTGCACTGCATCATGTTAAATAGTCGTGTCGTTTATAAATTAAAAAATGTCTGTCCCAAATACACGTATGTTGTGCCAACGAAAGTGATTTTATATGCATATACCGTTATTGTCTTATTTGAGATAATACGATAAAGAATTAAGAATACCAATTGCCAATGTGTGACAATATGTATTTTAATCTTTCAATTACTCTGCGACTTTACGAAAGTTTCCATCTGACAGGACGTAAATGTTAACACATTCACGCGCTCCGTGTATGACAGAAGATGCCATCCCAACAATTAGTCATTGTATTAACATAAAACTATTTTGTCCGCTTTCAATTCAACAATGCATACAATTATGTCCTGGTACTTGAACTATTCCTTATATGATGTTAACAATGATAAGCAGGAATCAGGAGTTTTAAATACAATGAATAATCTGAATATACCGGGCATTTTTTAATCACCGTTATTTTAAAGACAATTTTATAATAGAGTTACATATGTCTTCTTTTCAAGCAAGCAAAATTGAATTTAATACTCATACAAATAATCTGTTGTAGCTTTTGATGTGATGCTTTTAATTTATATTGTATTAGTGAGTTATTTTGGTGCACACTTGTAAGCTCTTAACAATTACTGGGGATAATTAACATTCACTGAGAAACGCAGTGGTGTTATATTTTACTCGTCAATGTAAGTCCGATATCAGAAACTATCGACCTGTCCTCTTAATGTGAGTATCTCCGATCTGAATAATATCAGATCTCTATGTAACATGTACGTATCACCTACACCTCGGGGGTTACATTTTACACAACGTCTAGGCAGTCCTGGTATGTACCATGCATTTTAAAACTTACGCCTTTTGCGCGTTTTGTATTGACATTGAGTACTGATTAACAGGGCAAAATAAGTTAGTTATAGGTATGCTTATTCGGCATATAAATGGTAGCAGATTGCAGGTCCCCATTACCCATAACAGTTTGTTACGTATGAAGGTGACACGAAATAGTAACACAAGCGGGACTGAAACACGAAGAAACAACGCATCGTTGGCGATATCATATAAGATATACTACTCCGAATGTTCCGAATGTATTTTGCAAGACACAAATTTGCTCACCATACGTTTACTGAGAATATATATAAGTATGTTCTTAATGTCCGTTTACTATACAAAACAACAATAATGGCTTTGCATTGCCAGACGAGCGTTCTATTTTTGTTTGCAGTCACGACAAATATGCGAGAATACAACAGTGTGACACGCGTTAGCTAAATACATACACTTTATGAAATACGTGGATACACATTTCTTAAAGTGAACTTGATGGACCTGGAAAAACAGAGACGGTGAACGCTTGAAACCTGTTTGTCAGGTGTCAGATCACAAACTTAATGCTGGGTCTCATTTACGAAACATTTATATTGTTTTAACGTACATTTTTGACGTGTTTAAACAATAGCAGACAATTTTTATTTTGTGAAACAACATACATACAAAATAATTATTTTATATCAAAATCGACGTTTACGAAGTGAGAACGTCTAGTAGAATGACTATACAAAACCTAAAACTTTGTTTCAATTTCCTCGTGCTAAACCTGTACAATAGAAATCGCTTATATTTCTACTGTAAACTTGTAATAAAGCGAAAGACAAAAACCGCATGATACATTTCGAAACGCGTGAAATAAATAGTACAGTGGTCACATGTTGCATGAAGCAAACAGCGAAACGCACAGAAAACCAAGAATGTAAGCATACATTGTTCGCTGAAAAACGCGTTTTAAAAATATTACAAACAGCGCATGACAATGAAATAAATTTATTTACAAATTTTCGTATTTTTGAAAAGTGTCGTTACATGTATTTACTAACTAATATAAATAACTTGGGAAAGGCCCAGATTAAATCCAAATACGAAGCAAAACAAGTTGAAGAAAAAACATTCGGAATTCGAAAAATTTCGGAATTCGATAACGGGACTTTTGTAGGAAAAATATAACGCGCTACCTCGGCCCTATTGATGAATTTTGAAATATTGCGGAAACGCTATGTTGGTAATAAACATATTTTCCAAATTGTACTGCACTCGACAATAATTAATTAAGACAATTGAATACGAATGTTTTAACACATTAAACAAATATTTCAGTGCAAACTGTACATTTTATTTATTCAACAAACTAAAATAATTTAATCCATTTGTTTACACGCATTTTTATATGTTACCACTTGGCTCATTTGTTATAGAAAATCTAACAGTTCAACTCCTATAACTAGATAGTCTGGTATTCCAAACAGCTTGTTACTTCTCAAGAGATTAAAATACAGTGTACTATCTAAACAACAACACAAAACACAACGTCATTTGAACAAGAAATAAGTATTTTTTCATATACGCACGATTACTGATTCAAACAAGATATAGCCCAACCAAAACACCAAAGACAATCACAAATATTAATAAAATTCACTTAAGATTTTAACAATAATTGTGCTATTTTTAACAATAATACAGATTAACATAGACTGCTGAAACAATCATTTCAACTACTTTTTAAATAAGGGATGAAATACGTTACAAATTAATTAACTGGTAAACCTTTTGCCGTAACCGGTTATTAACCGGTTAACCGAAAATGTTTAAAAGTAAAAATATTTAAGTATTCGTTAAACATTTCATACAGCTCGTACATGCACTCTATAGAAACGAAAGTTATTTGAGGTCCCTTGGGTTTATTACATATCAATTTCTTATTAAATGTATTATAACATTATTTTAATACTTTTGAAAATATATCCTTTTTTGTATTTATTTCCTCCTGTGTAAAAGTATACATGTTAAAAGTTATATAAGTACACAATGTTTATTTTGTCTCACAGTTTAAACTAATCAGCAAACATACATGTAAATGCAGAACATACACAAAACAACAGCGTTCATTTGGTCAAGCAAATGACTTTGTCCACTAGCTTGTGTCTGATGCGGTGGCTAGCCTTTGTAACAAGGAGACCTGTTTTTGAGAACAATCTCTCCCATGGCACGGATGTCAATGGCACGGTCAAAAGGTGTAGTGGACTAGCATATTATCATCGTCGGCGACATAATCCGCTCCACAGCCCATTCATATATGCGCGGTCATCCTTTGCATAATATTCAGTATTCTCAGAGCCTTCATCTAGCATTGTCTTTGAATTGACAACGCTAACTATGATGTCGTATGGTCGTCGTTTCTTTTTTACAACGCTTTAAGTGAAGTCATCAAGTCTTATGGTATTTTCTTACCCCAGTTTCATTGTTATCATCGGTCTTTCGATGTTATAACAAACGACAAATAGTGCGCCGTCAGTATAGTTTTCTTCTTATTAACAACACTGTAGATACCCACATATGGCATCGATGGTGAATTGACAACATAGGCAATGCAATCGTTTGGTTCTGCCTTTGTAGCTTTGCCGTTATTTGAGGCGTCATATAGTCGTTACTTCTTAGAGACAGCACTGCATTTGGCGTCTTCTGAACTACAATGACGAATACCAACATTCGTCCTATAATGGACATGCTTTCAAACTATTTACATATTTATGACAACACGCGTTGCATGCCTTTAAGTCATTTCATTTTAACATGATTCTAATAAACAAGATATTAAGTGTGTGACTAAATCATGATAAATAGCATTTGCGTTTTATTTACACTAATGTAGAAGTGTTTTAGGAACAACACTATGCAAAGAAAAACGTTAGATTTCGAATGTTTTCTATATCAACATTAGATTGATCAACACATTTTTATGAACGTGCATTTTGCCATAACAATTAGACTATAATTTAATACTCACGGTTCAGGTTTTGAAGTGCATCTTGTTGCTGAAGATATTGAATCGAACAAGAATTTGGAATGAATGAAAACGTGGGTTGATGTTAATAATGTTTTTTCATTTACTATATAGTTCGATTGCATATTAACTCGATTTGATTTGTTACAAATTAGCTTAATCTTATTTAATTTCATAATCTTATCTTCCCTATTGCTATACTAGGTCTTGGTTTGTAAATTCTTCATTGTGTACACGAAACATGAATTTAATGGTATTCTTATATAGCATGCAACACAGTTTAAACATTTTTATCAGCATTAATATCAATATCGGAAGCGTTAATCATCACAACGCAATGTAAAAAGATGACGAAAACAGACCATAACTGCAAATATTTTGGCCATATGTGTACCTGATAACGCAAAATCAGCAGCTATAGCGCCATTGCACAGAGTGTCGTCATCATTTGCGTCAATTGCTCCCAGCTCGCAGGAATATGTGGGATCATCTGTTGAGCTATGTAAAGTAACCAATTAAATGAAATCTATATGTACGTATATAAGTAGTTCATGCAATATGCAGTATTGATACAAAGAAGTATTGATGAATTATTAATGTTGAACAAAGAAACACAAAAATGCACGTTTAGTTAAGTAAAACAACGAAGTGTCCAAAAATTTATGTCGACAGCATAGTACTACATACAAAACAACAAAACATTTTTGATTAAACAAAATAATCAATGAACCATTTCCGTCGACAAAACCCAGGCGCATGATTTGGACCTGAAAAACACACAACGTCTAAAACTGTAAAGATTAATTTGACATTGTATATTTATGAATTGAATCTCGTTTTAGTTCAAATAGAAAACAAGAATTAAATTTTACACTATATGAATAATATCCGCATATATGTTACCTGGCCAATAGTTGTTCACCGGTCCTTCCTCCAATATTTTTATACTTTCGGCGTAAGTTTCATTGTCGAACGCATGTGACATTTCCGCAATCTCTATTGACGATACATGCACATTCACAACTCCGGAACTATGTGTTTCGTCATCTGGAAACCGGCCTGTGTGTTACAAACAATTGTTTTATTCGAAGCTACGAATTTCGGAGGCACAAACCTTGTTTATTTATCCGATTCATTTTTTTTTAAATTATGTGCGCCTTTACCTTCGGCACAGATGATAGACAATAGCTGAATTTGCATGCAAAAGAAACGGTTATTGACGTAATGCTAAAAGTCAATTGCAAACTATATGTCTCTTTTGTACCTAATGAAGAAACCATAATAAATAAAAAAGATCGTACAGATGCGCTGTCGAAAACAGGGTAATGTGTAATGCAAGAAGAAATTATGTATAACAGTGAACAGTTAGAACTCATGTATTACCTTCAAAAAATGCGTAGTTGGTTCCTGTATTCATATCTGAATGCGCAGAATTTGCATTTCTGTGAAAAAGAAGAGAACATATTGCATAACAAACTGACGGCATATGCTTATACAAGATATCAAATGGAAATAACGCTTTACTGCTTTTGTATGTAATGTGCATTATTGCAAAACATACACATTATATATGCACATGCATGACGTTTTTTGTTCAATGTAAGCAGATCGCACAGATAGCAAATTCATTTTAATAAAATAAGATAATATTAAAACTAATCGTTTTCGTTGGTGTGTCCTTTATAAAGTGTCTTCATAATTATATGGTTACTAAGCAAACTCATCTTACATGTTATTATTGCTCTCCAGTATCGCTGAAAAGAAATAAAGCAGCCATTATTACTGGTTTGAAATGTCAGTATGTGTAGTTGATATTCACACCATACAAAATATGTTGATCATTTTGCATTTTTATTGATACTTACTAGTAGAACGAAAAATCCTTACTAGCGGCGACACGCATGTGTAACCTCTCTTGAGAATACACACACTAAGTGTCAACAAAAATAAACTGCCAGCAACAGTGCAACACACCGCAACGATAAAGACTGTTGATTGTTTAGCATCTTTTTTATTTGTATTCTCAGTTTCACCTGTTTATCAAACGAGTTTGTGTGTCATTAATCTTACTAAATATTTAATGCAAACATGTATAATTTGTATAATCTTTCCACATATTATTAATATCAGTTTTATGTTTATATGTTTAGACGTACTTCACATGTGATGTAAACATATGTATGTGCACACGTTTTGTTTTAAATATGAATGTTACTGCAATATTAAAAATGTTGTTATAATTTCACCTTAATTTAACGTTACTATAAATTAGCTAAAAGACCTACTAGCATATTGCAATTAAATAATCGTCTGACCTTGATGAAGGTCTTTGTCAACATGAAAGTTGATTTGAATTGCCTTGCTGTCTTTTCCAAGTGCATTAGCAGCTACACATGTATACATTCCGGTATCATGGGAGCCACTTGGTGTCATTGTATATCGAATCGTCGATTTTCCACGACTGTATTGAAAGCCGTTTTTTAATAATAGAATTTCCGGAGCTGGGTGACCATCACCGCGGCATAATATCGTTACTGGGTTGGTATCATAAAACGTTATGTGTGTCTGATTGATGAAACCTTCTATAAAGAATTCCCCAACTGACGCTCTGACTGCAATTGTGAAAGCATTGTATAATAACCGAAAATACGTAATATACACATTAGATGCATTAATTGTATTGTTTTGAACATTCAAATGTTTTCTATTAGAACAAAAACTCAACGCTAAGCACATACTATGTGCTTTTTAATTAACGTTTTATTAATTAAAAAGACAATCAAATAAAAACAAAATAGGCATGCACTTAGTATTCAATACAGAAAGATGTAATGGATACATTCTCACTTTCAAATAGAAAACTTCACTTACAAAAAAGCTCCAGTTTGAAATGACCGACTTTGTTGCCCACGAATTTTTGTGCTCCTGCATCTACCCTGTTAACAGCATCACACAGCGCCAACACTTCAGGTATTGGTGTCCTCGGGATTGATGGACATTTTGAACCGATAGTTGGTTCTCTAATTATAGATACTGTCGGGTTCAAATCTGTGATGTTACATGGTTTATTTACGGGCATTAAGCTATCAAGCTCGCATAATTCTGATGGATCTGAAAGCAATCATTTAAAACTCGTGAGCGAATGGCTGTTTTTGTTTGTAGCAATAATAACGGTGTAAATACGTACATAATTAAATGTACATACCCATAATATCAAGGGTCTTTTCTTCGTATGCTAGTGTTTCCAATCTACATGCAGTTATCGATGCACGAGTATGCGTCTGGTATTTATGCATGAATGAACTCAAATTGGCTGTATTATATGTCTTCAATATAGACAATATCATATTATATTTAATGTTCAAACCGTGAATTGTCCATATCACTTCATTAAATAAATTGTTGGAGCAATTGTCTGCGTCGATGATCTTCGTTGTAAGACGTGTGTGTTCTGCATAAAATAAAATAAGTGTAACTGCTTTAATACTATGGTGTTGGTTGGAAAGCCAAGTTTATTAAATACATCAAAATTAAATCAATAAGAACCTTGTATTTAAAATTTCCGATATTCTATAAGGCAATATATTTAGTCAAAATCTATAAAAAAAAATGTTTAAGCAACAAAAGTCCATTAAAACAAAACATACTTATTCTGCACACGTTCACACCCTGGCTGTATTGTAGAACACCTTTGATTGGTACTGCGCATTTCCATCTTGTACAAGTATCGCCATGCGCCCCAGTGGAAACAGTACATGAAGCATTTACTCCCAAGCAAGAACATCTAACGTTATTCGGTAGGTTTGGTGGATCTTGTTGGCAATACCCGCTGCTGGTCTTTATTTGAACTACAAGTCTGTCCTCTTCATAAAAACTTACCGGGACCGTTTCCTGACCAGTTATGCTACATGTAATGACCGTATCAAAAAAACCTGTATCACTGGTTATCATTGGTGTTTGAGCTGCAATAGGACATAAACATGTTTATTTATGTTTATGTTTTCAATAAATCTGCAAACCGATCGTCCTCAAAATCCATTCTGTGATATCACACACAAAATAAAACACTTCTGGTTGTATTCTCGAAATACGACCTACTATTGTAAAGCCACTTGTATAAATTATATTTAAAAATATCCTTTGGATTAATACAACATTTCATGTCGCCCCGCATCAAATGATGTAATACGAAATTCCTACCGTGTATAATGAATTGTATAGTGTATACCCCAACGTGTGGGTCATATTATCTGTAGTTATTGAACACTATAAGTGTTGTCAAAGGCCAATATAAGTGTATAAATGTAATGCTCAAAGTGTTTTTCCTCATAGTTGAAATGTCTTAAAAATGTTAAAAAAATAACAAAAATGTTTCTAAAACACTCTCTACCGAGAACTCAATAGAACTATAGTTAAACGGCGCTTTGACATTAATCCATAACCGTTACTAGATTGGCAATTGGAATAATTTGTGAACAGCGTATTTCTACATAACATAGCAATTTATAGGATTTTTCAGATAAATTTGTTTATATTTATTACATAATATTTTAATTGAATAGTTTGGCAACCTAATAAATTACTTACAAAACGGAAATCCGTGTTGAAGAGAACTAATGATGTAAATCAGCTGTAGTTTTATTAACTTTAAATATCCGCTAGTAAACATCCTTTTGTTATTGATATATCACAAACAAATGTTAACTATGTGCTTTCACTATTACAACATTGATTTTATTGTGATCTCTAGTTTTGAATAAAACGAATTAAACATGAATATAGTTTTATACTGAAACATATGCAAACATCTGTGTCGATATGATTCATTTCCATGCTCACAATACTGACAAGTGACCATACAAGTGGATATGAAAACATTAAGAGGAAATTAAATGGAACAATTGCGTAATGCCCTTTGAACTTCTGTAGCTTAAAGGAACTTGTCTTTTGGTCATTATACAAATTTAATATTTAGCTATTGGTATAAATTTCGCGTATCTGTTACAACAAGACAATGTGATACTTTTATAATAACACCCCATATTTTGGACGCCATCTTGGTTGTCAATGTAACTGTAGTATGCCAACTGTCCAACTTCATTTAAATTGAACTATGCGCACACCTAAACAGATGTATGCAAAGAAACGCCATGGACAGAAATGAAAATATTTCCTCAAGGGATAACATTGCAAGTAAATATTATATTTCTGCATTAGTCCGTTGCATGAAGACACTGTTTGTTGACAGAAAAAAACGCACTAATATGGAAGGGAAAGTATGTTAGCATGATATTGCTGTTCACTATAGCGCTTTGTATTCAATCTATAACAGCATAGACACTCCACCAGATGTACGACGGCATCAATGTCCAGCCTCGAGTCAACATAGATCCAGCTACTACATGTATACTCGTATCGTTTTAAAGGGGCCTTTTCACAGATTTTGGCATTTTTTTAACTTATTCATTAAATGCTTTATATTGATAAATGTAAACATTGGATCGTAAAAGCACCAGTAAAAAATCAAGAATAAAATTAAAAAAGGAAAAGAACATTGCCCGGAGCAGGTTTCGAACCAGTGACCCCTGGAGTCCTGCCAGAGTCCTGAAGTAAAAACGCTTTAGCCTACTGAGCTATTCCGCCGAGTACACATTCATGACGTATTTTATACCTTATATAAGCAATCTTCGTAGTTTCACAAAATTTAACGACAAAAACAGAACTCTCCAAATTATTCAATCGTTTCGCGTTGCAACGCTTTATAATTTTTAGATTTTAAAATCGTCAAAAGATGCATATAATGGCTATATTAGAGCATGGTAAATGTTCAGTATTACTGTTTCCTCACAAATATCAAAACTAAAACGAAAATTTGCGGATCTGAAACAACTTTTTTCAATTTTGTCAATTTACCAAAGCGTGAAAAGATCCCTTTAAGAGTTATGTTACAAAATAAGGGACGTGCTTTCTATTGTTCGTACAACTTATTCTATTTAACGTGAACTCCAACTTCCTTACGCGAGAACGACATTGTGTCACATCCATATCAGAAGTTCTTTTATTTCACATATTTATAACAGGCATGCAGTGCGTCAGAATACATTATTTGATATGAAGTAAACCCATTCATGTGTTAAAATGTATCGTTACAAACCAGTGTTGAAATAAAGTTTATATGAATTCGAACAAGATAAGGGCTGATCTTCGCGTATATTAAATTTAAATGCAACCGTTTGTCTATCCGTTATTAAATGAGAACACTGTAAGACCACGAATCCCTTTAACATTCATATACAAGTATAATTGCAACATAAAATCAACACAGTCAATGGTAACAACAGGGAATGCCGGCGGCAAGTTGTACACGTATTTGTAAAATCCATTGACTCTGGCTTTTGTTGAATATATATGCTGTCAGACAGAGTGGCATTGAATAATGCTGAGCAGGAATACATGCCAAATCTGTATCTGTCAATATTGAAGATTGTAAGTGTCGCCTCTTCATCGTTTTTGGTTATCTCATATTGGCCTGTAAGTGCAGAGCTGTATAAGTAGCAGTCGCCAAATGCTGTACATTCCCCGATAGCGGTCCGAACATTCTCGGAATTTAGAAGCGTGAAACGAAAACTGCCCTTAGCAATGCATGTAAGGCTTACGTTACTTCCATCTGGGGGCTCCAATGGACCGTCTATTTGTATGGCTGAAACACCTGAATTGTGAACACGCTAAATAACATTCAACAAACATCTGTTAAAATGATTATTACGAACATAATTTGAATATGTTTTTTATTTATTTATTTGAGTGCCTAAGTTTGCTTTGGGAAATTAAACAAACAAGGTATCGCTTGTATGTGTATTATCATTATCATTAGCATACTTATTATAAAAAGAAGTAGTATTAGTAGTTGTATTATCAACATAATAATAATAATAATTAATTCTGATACTAATACTACAACTAATAATAATAATAATAATATAATAATAAAAATATTTAAAAGTCAGTACCTGCTTCGTAAAATATAATCACACACACAATCCACATAAACCGATCCTGGAAATATATAAATAGAACAAATGAAAAACAGTAATGGTGATTATACAGCCATAGACATGTAGATTCTATATTTTTAAGAATGAATACATGTACTCTGGAAAGCTTAACAAAATTGGTCTGGTGTTTAATTAAATAACGACGCGAGCATGGTGATGAGTAAAATTTTTTAAATATGCAGTTATGTCCAGTACAACGTTGGATTTGTAATTTGATTTCTTGTTCATGTTGGTTCTGTCTAGAGTTGTTTACCTTAAAGAAGAAAGTTAAAGCCTATCGAGCATCATACAATTTTAACCTTCGTGATTATACATGAGACGCTAAATAAATCAACAGCCGAAAATAGCATAACGTATCTACTCTATATCTGTATTTAACTTATTTTATAGAATACTGTCGTTTGGCTATATGCATTTTACATCCGCAAATTAAATGTCAGTAAATACGTATTGATAATCACATATCATCCACCACCACAAGCTCCCGCCTCGCAATACATAATTTGTTATTGATAAACTGAAATTAACTTGACAAAACGACCCTGTATAGTTTATTTTCAAAGCATTTACTGCGCAATGTTTATAACGTGGTAAAATTATGTTTAAGATGTTGCGCTATGAAAGGAGAATAATTATGAAATTCTTTGCAATTGAATCTTAATGACAAATTTCTTTTTGTGTACATTCTTTTTAAATCAGTCATTTTTTTAGTTACCTCCCTTTAACTGTAAGCGTATGTTAAATGAATGTATATTCGTAGAGGAACATTACACTTTCAGACTAATATCAATATGAACTAACAAGGTTGCACCGCATAGATATATGTAATTCGTTCGTATTTATAGCTCACTGTAAGAGATTAAGCTGTGAACTGGCGAACAGTATATATATATATATAACACTACATAGAGGTTGACAACCCGAGCTAAGTAATGTCAACAGCGTGTGATAATACATGTATGCGCATTATTCTAAAGAAGTAAACAGCGACTTCTGTATATACATCCTCCAAACCCAAATAATTATTGTATCTCGTTTTGTTTCTTCAAAAACTGTCTTGGCCCTCCCGTCAAACGTATACAGGCACGGCCAGAGTGCGTGTAAGGTTATATTTGGATGTATACTTGGATTTATATTCATACAAGATGTATTGGTAGTGTTTGATCAACGCTTTGATTCCAAAGGTTATAAACACGCGTAGAAAAAAATAAGAGTTTCGCGCACACATAATTGAATGATACATTGTAGATGCATTTTTTTGCTTTATAATATTTAGAGAAACAATCAAGTAGTGTGTGTCACGTGCAGAATACACGATTAAAGATAGATACGTAAATACATTTTGACCAGCCACGGAGATTTTCCAAAAATAAATGTGTCAAGTTTTCATTCATTTAATGAAAACAGGTTGTATGGTATGTTTTTATTGTGTAAGTAATCGTTTAATATCATCTATGAACGAAGGAGATAGACATTAGCATCCTCAGACGCATTCAGTAAATATTAAGTTTCGCAAATATAAATATAGTGTGAGTGTGTACAAGTCATGCACTATTTAAACTATAATAAACTATGATGTCAACGCATTGTAACGCTTCCTGCTTTATAATCTGTTAAACATTTATGCAATTATGACAAGCATATGTTATGGAGATAACGTGAATCGAAATAAAATTGTACAGAGTGTTGCTGTTATCAGCTATTTGTTAGGTACATAGAAAAATTATAATTGAATCAAAGCGCTGAAGGCACTAAAGTTGTTCGTTTTTGTCGGCCATGATTAGCTTGTGCGCATTGCACAAGCTAATCAGTGTACAAAGGCTAATCTTATTTGACGTGCATTAAGCCCCGTTTTCCAGGAAAGCAGCCAATATGTACAGATATCAATGATAAACACAAGACTGGCCAATGTCGTCTTACAGGCTGGTATATACACTCACTGCTAGTGGACATATACACTCACTGCTAGAGAGCTAGCTAGAGCAGAATCATTCGTAGTCTGCTGCAGACAGGCAGCGGTAATTGGCAGAGTGAATTGCGGTTCTTGCCGTACTCAAGGCTTCTCAGCACATACTGATTTGCAAAATATGCTCTGTAAATTTAGCTGGCCGCTAACGCGACCAACTAAAAACGAGTAGATCTGTGGGAATCTTATATTTTTCGTAAAACATTGTTATAAAACAACTAAGGTTTTATAATAACTTGTTTTATAACTTGCAAATATAATTGTGTTATAAAATTGCATACTAAATCAATATTTTACTTCAAAGTGTATATACATTCAACACTGAATCTATAAATGAATTAATTAATTATGAATCGATGTTGCTGCAAATCTCAAAAGTAATAACTGGACACGAACAATAATAGAGAAACAATGAACCACGACGATTTTGTATAACCATGCCCTTTCTTGCACTCAAGTTCTTTATTTTTATGCAATCGTTTGTGTATGCTAATACGTTTTTTGAGAAAGAATATTATTCTGATTAAAATAGCACATAACAGGAATTTAAAACATACTCAATCGTTTTCTATATTTAAATAGCTCGAATAGTGTTACTTTGAAGACCATAAAAACCTTACACGTATGACGTATGATTTCTCTTAATTAGTTCAATAACGATTTTGGGTGTGTGGACTTTACAGCAGACGGAGCTTTGCGGCCCCGACTAAGACCAAGATGTGTATACGTCCAACACGTGTTTTCATAGTACGATTTGTCATTGAAATAATTCTACTTATAAGTTGTTTTTATGTATTCCAAATTGTACAAGTTGGCCATAAGTAAAATGCAACAAGCCTTTTTAATGAGACATTATACACCAGATAATATTTTATTTCGAGCATTTATTACATAAATACAATATATTTATTGTATAAGTATAATGTAATTTATATGTAAACTTTAGAATATTTTTGACGCAATTTTAAGTAATGGAAATCAAATGTAAAGCAAAACTCACAAAATAATACTACCTGCATAGTTTATTCCGTACAGGCTAATGATAACATGTTCTATAAATAAGAACGGTAAATCCATCGGAGTTTTGACCGGGTTTTTGTGTGAGTAAGTAAGTAAAAAAAATTTAAAGTGACATGTGCAAACATGCGTGATAAGGCTCTCCAAAATTAAATGTGTTTCAATAGAAACAATTGAATTGCGGCCCATTCGGACATTTTAAGACTATAAATAAAAAACTTTGCCTATTAGATATATTCTTCATCAAACAATAACTATTATAAGATGGAAAAATGCATTTTAAAACGGAACACATCTGTTTAAGTGACTGTGAAAATAGCTCAACACTCTGGATTTTGTGGTCACTTTGTATTATTGTTTGGAAATCGAATAAATGTTTATGTAGTCGATAACGGTAACTTAAATATTTCTTACCAGTTGACTGCTTTCGTTAACAGTTGGGATTCCCCATGCATGCGAACTGACTACTTGGCAAATAACTGGGTCAAGTTAAGTAAACACTGAATGTCAGATAAAGGGACATTTTCAATAAATTTGTGTAGCAGTGCGATTTCCATTTAATAAATGCAATACTTTGTCGGAAAGATTATTATTTAACAAGTTAGTATCATTGCAAACATGAATTATAGTGAAATATAACACTTTCCATTTTCAAAATGTCTTATATAGACTACACAAAGACGTACAATTTCACAAAAAAAAAACTGTCGCAAATCCTAAATTTATGTATTTCCTAAAGGATATTGTGATGGATATTTTGAGCAATCAACAATTTTCAAGATTTGCCTAAAAATGGCACGCTGATGTTCTTTCTACCGTAATCACAAAAATTCTGTCAAGAACGTTAACTACTTTAATGAGCGTTGAAGTATGCGTTTTCCTAAGAAATAAATGACAATAGAGCGTACAAAATGTAAAGCAATAATGAAATATATCGAAAAACACAAAAAGAACCATTTACTTTAATGCAAATCGTCACACTTTGATCGGGAAGTTTAGTTTTGAAGGTGAGACGCTATATATATATATATATATATATATATAAGAGTTTGTCAGGTACGTTGAACAGTTTTCCTGCTGTAATATACGATTCTGATATCGCATAGTTGTATCTTTTACTAAGTCATAAAATACCCAAATAAGTGTTTTTAGCTAACTTAAAAACGATACCATTGGTCTTAATTTATCCGTATTCAAATATAATTATATTAATTGCCGTCAAGTACGTTAATTTTCAGGAACGTGTAACAAACACATAAAAGCCTGTTTACATAAGTTATAATGATAGAATCTTACACATGCGCATACGTTATTTAAACATCCGCAATATTTAGCGATGTTAACATTGCGGGAGCAGTTTAAATCTTGAAAAATAACCTTGTTGTTTTATCCATCTACATCGAGGTAAGTAAAATACATTTTTTTTTGCATTTAATTTGCATTTTATATAAGTTTTAATATACATTAAATTAACTGAGAATGAAATTGTAGATTATTTGAAAATATACAGCATAAATGTCCTATAAATTTAAGTAAACGTACCTGACACAGTTACTTTTACAGATTAAATAATGTGGAAAACGAGGGCTTAGTATCAAAAAATATTTAAAGAAATAACAACAACGAACAAAGCTTTATAAACTGCCTATTTTAGCATAAAATGAAGACCAACAGCAACAATATGGAAAATGATAAGTAGAGAAAAAAGAGACTTAAGTTACAAGAAGAAGAAAAAAAATGATAGCATACCATGCAATACAGAAACCAAATTGGAAATTCGAACGGCGAAAAGGTCTCAATATGTACCCGTACAATGTCACTTTCAATAACCAATAGCTTGTTACAGGCGGTCGATGGCAATGTTTTTTTTTAGTTACTCATTCTTTATTATAATGCATACACATACTAAATCAATAAAGAATCTTCCGACAAAACGTCTTCTTTTAAAGAAATAGTCGAACTATCTTTTTCTTAAGAAAACGTTTTGTCTGAAGATTTTTATTGATTTAGTATGTGTATGCATTATAATAAACAACGGGTAACTAAATATTTTTTTTTTAAAGATAATACTAGTACATTACAAAAACATTGCCATCGAGCGCCTGTGTTGCTTGTAGCAAAATCAAAATGCAGTTTAAACTTGAAGATGCCGATTGCACGTTTTTTTAACACCAGTTTAGTTGGTTTTGTGTTAGTTGATTGTTTTTGGTAAAAAGTGCCAGGTACGAGGACTCGAAAACAGTTCTAATAAAAAGTACGTATATAAACTACGGTAGAACTTATAAATGGTTGTGTTTAGAAAATGTGAACGTTTTAATCATAGTGTTTGTTATTTGAAAATGTAAACGAATTTGACTTAGTTGTAATTGCACGTTGTCTATAAGAACGAAATAGACTTGTCAAATACGTTAAGAGTTCTTTAAATCTATGTTTTTCCGTGTTTTTAAAGATTTTTCAAGTTCAGCTATTAGATTTTATTATCATTTTCGTATAAATCATATGTATCTATGAAACGAATTAGGAATGCTTATAAAAATTCTTTGAATTGTACGTATGTATGTTTGAAGGTCAACTACGTTAAAATTCACACGGTTGGTAACAAACTTGATTTTGACTGAGATTTTAATTTTTCCTTGTAAGAAATGATGTTTTCGTAAAAAAGTATGTTTGAATTTGATTTTTAAACCAACGTTGTACATTAATATAATCCTTTTAATGATCTGTATGATTTAACGACCACATCTTTTTAAAACTATTAATGATTTTGTTAAGTAATTTTAGAAAAATGATGACAACAATTCAAATGATTATCAAAAAATGAAATAGCATTCGGGAATCTGTTTACACACATTTCCGCATTTAATGTTAAATAATAACTGAATATGTGCGAGTTTATTTCAATGTTTTGATGTATCAAAATGAATATAACGTAGCTGTTATTGGAATATCTGTGTGTCAATGATTATGCCAATATTATGAAAATCGGATACTTCTAGGTGACCCCGTTGTTATTTTATGTAAGGTTTGGCGTTCAAATTGATTTTAATAAAGTTTATGATTCAATTGCTTTATTTAAATTTTCCAACATTTTTCTATGTGTAAATGTCCCTTTAACTGGGATTCAATGAAAGTATAGTCATGTACACACGTTTGATACAATACACTGATAGGAAGTTTTGAAACTACATGAAATCACCTAAATAAAAAAATCCACATTTGTCTGACATTACACACACTATACCGATTTTAAGTTTTGCCGTAATAGTGTTCTGCTTTTTTACAATATTATTATACATTTTAACCTGCAAAAAAGCCACCGATAATTATATTTTAATTTATATTTTAATTGTAAAAAGCTTTTAACTAGCATTTGCATATTTCGTAGAAAGGTTTAACTTATGTAAATTGATTTTTTTACATATTATGAAAATTGTGAATTGTAGCCAGAACGTTTATGATAAAAACATTAAATTGGGGAAGTTAGAGTATGTTGTTAGTTTTTGTCGATTGGTCATTGTCGGCTCGAGTACTACTTTAAGTGTACATCGGGTACGATATATGGCATGTATGTGATTACATTGGTAGAGGGTACCCACTGGTAGACAGTACTCGTAGGATATTACTTTTTCTATGTTGTCCGCTGCATAATTGTGCCACTGAGCGAAAATATGGAATTTGTTTTTAGACATAATAGCTATTGATATGACATAAACTCTTATAAAGTTTCGTTTATGTACTTCGTATCCCGTGTAAACATATTGCATAATCAAAATATTAACTTAAACTTGACTCACCTATTGTAAATGAAAAAAGCAGCAAATATTGAGGTGAATAAACGCTATACATTCTAAAAATAAAATAACATACTATTACCCATTAGGTGCATTGTGTTTTTCAGGGGTGTTGCATATTAGCCATCACACAGCGAATGCCGATGAAAGACAATAAACCAAATGAAAAGATGACGATGTGTGATAAAACATGCGTATTAATCACAAATTAATAAAGAATATTTTAATTGCTGTTTGTTGTTTGATTGTTTGCGTTTAAACACACTTATTACTATTTTAAATGTATCAATTTATTTATTTGTTAATTATTTACATTATTGATTTATAAACCGGTAGTTTACTTTTTAAGAACAAACACACACATAGAGTTTATAATTTTAATGTTGATATCAGAATAAAAAAGCATTTTATTTGAAAAAAAAAAAACACTTAACAAACTGGAACCTCTTTCGTATAGCACAAACAGTTTAAAAACGGTATTGACAGCATTTTAATAAAAATCATACCAACTAGAAATACGATTGTTATCAGTATGGCAATTATAATAATAGAAAAAGACTAATGGGCAATTGGCTTCGTTGTTACAAACACTCATTAACGGTTATTCGATCCCACTTGTCCGCTAATCATAACAATGAACGTGTGAATAGCATACATTAAGAGGGTCCATTACTGTCCCTTGATAACAAAAGACTAGTTAATTGGCATGTGACAAACAGGCCCCACCTCCTGCAGTGATTCTCAAGTGTGTTCCCGCATTCGTACGATTTTTCGCAACTGCGATTGATCGCGGATATGTATTACACACAAATCGGATATTGTCTGACGCATTTTTAAAAAATTCAAAATCAGAAATTGGCGAATTTAAGTGCTGACGAAATCGTCATTTTTATATGAAATATAGGAAACAAAAACATAATTTGAATTGTTTTTTATGTATAGCATGAACCTAAAAATGTATATTGAGAACAAAATAGAATCAGTTATCAGTAATGATACATAGCATTTTCAATGAAAAACGGAATCGTAATGCGTTTGATTTTCAAAATGCTAGTCCACTAAAATACTGTTAGGATCATGTACAATTAAGTTTAGCATGTCATTATTTTCCTATCTTTCATCATAATTGTTTATTTATACATGTAGCAGAATACACACTGTTTTAACTGCTGCTGAATGTTTAAACCTTTGTTTAAAACAAATATTGCAGGGCATATTTGTGTATACTTAGCATAGTTGTTTTAAAATGAAGTTCATGTATGTATACATACATGTAAGATATGCTTTAAAATTGATATAATCTTAATATATTTAAATAAATTCCTTCCAATGGAGTAGTACTTAATAACCGCATCTGTAATGAGGTATATTGTAAGAAAACCCTAACAATTTGACTGTATAGCAACAATATATAGCTTTTACATTAAAGAAAAACAACACTAACACGTACATTTGTAAGAAATTAAATTAGAAAGAGTTTATCTTGGGGTGTTATTAGTCTGTTGGCATTTGTCCATAACCGAATATGCCATAACTTCAGGGCACAAGAAGTCTGTTACACTACAGTGGTGTGTAAAAGAACAAACAGTGGGTAGTTAGATGCCGAAAAGCTTTATTAATTACTATAATTATTATTGAGTAAATTCACATGTCGATAATGTCTGTGTTGCATATTTGCAACTCCATGTTCGATTCGACTAGCATGGTCACGTATATAAACAATTGATTCACACTATTTAAGTTTACGTCATATTCATACTATCCTACAGTGTTCACTTTGTTTCACTATTGCCGTATAATGATACAAGAACCGAACACAGGCACATTCAATCTAGTCAGATATATCATTCAAACAA
Organism: Dreissena polymorpha; assembly: GCF_020536995.1. Lineage (NCBI taxonomy): Eukaryota > Metazoa > Mollusca > Bivalvia > Myida > Dreissenidae > Dreissena > Dreissena polymorpha. Next base: position 153,746,297 of record NC_068356.1, on the reverse strand, counting down.
GTTTAACACTAGCCAATGTCAATCACATCGGCACAATATTTACAAACTTGGTAGATGTCCACATAATGATGTTACTGGTCATTTACCGAATCCGCATCCCTTGAAGTTTTAGAGGAAAAGATTTTAAAAGTGTTCACTGTATAAGAAACAAGTAAACACAGGGTGTGACCAATTTCTAATCGTGGGCCCCATTTGCACAAACTTGAAAGATGACCTACGTCACTATATCATGCTTAATACCAAACCTCTGTACATTGGTGTTTCAAATATTTGAGTTAAACCTATATACATGTGTACATATATGGGAATGAACTATATATATATAAATGGGAAACAGGTTACAACCAGGACGGGCCAGTTGTGGCATGTTTTGAACAAACTTGGTGCAGATCATATATTTTATTTTGATGTTACATGCCAAACACAAAACATCTTGGCCTTATAGTTTCAGAAAGAACAATTCTTGCAGTTTTTCCAATATACATATAATAGAAACAAAAAGCTTTAGTACACAGCAACATTTTACCTAAGGGACATGATTTTAATAAACTTGGTGGAGTAACACATTACAATACAATTTTACTTGTTATATAATCAGCTTACACCTCTGGGCCTTGTCTTTTTAGAAAAGTTTGTTTAGTCATTTTACTATACAAGTCTATATTACTCCTGTGATACATGGTGTGTGACTATTTTACACCCCAGGGGTTTGACCGAACTCTTTAAGTGCTGGAACCGAATTTTGAAGGCTTTTGCAAACAGCTTGGATCCAGATGAGACGCCACAGAACGTGGCGTCTCATCAGGATCCAAACTGTTTGCTATTCTGATAGTATTCTTTAAAAAAAATGAACAAAATGCTAATTTTAAAAATTCAGCAGACGTCATTTAAGCAGACAACAAATTTCCCAGCATGCAAAGGGTTAAACAATTTAGAAGAGGATCACTAGATAATGTTACAAACCAAATATTAAAGCCCCGATACTTGTGGTTTCAGAGATTTCTTAAATGTTCATGTTTTAGCTATTTCTTCCCTTACATTCATATATATCCTCATGTGCTTCTTCACGTTTTCGAGGGCCCAATCTGGTTACATGGATAACCACACACCTCACACTTGTTTAAGTCAGTCTCCTATATGTATCCTCATGTGTGTCTTCAAATCACCACTATGGTTACATACATAACCACACACCTCACCCTTGTATGGTCTCTCTCCTATATGTATCCTCATGTGTGTCTTCAAGTGACCACTCTCTTTATATGCTTTACCACACACCTCACGCTTGTACAGTCTCTCTCCAGTATCTTTCTTCATGTGTGTCTTCAAGTGACCACTATGTTTACACGAATAGCCACACACCTGTCACTTGTGCAGTCTCTCTCCTGTGTGTTTCTTCATGTGTGTCTTCAAGTCACAACTACGTGTACATGAATAGTCACAGATCTCACACTTGTACGGTCTTTCTCCTGTGTGTTTCATAATGTGTGTTTTCAAGTTATCCCTCAGTTTATATGTTTTACCACACACTTCACAAATGTACGGTCTTTCTCCTGTATGCATCCTCATGTGGTTCTTCAAGTTACCACTTTTGTTACATGCATGACCACACACCTCACACTTGAAGAGTCTCTCTCCTGAATGTGTCCTCATATGTGTCTTTAAGGTACTACTCTTGTTACATGCAAAACCACATTTGTCACACATGTACGGTCTCTCTCCTGAATGAATCCTCATGTGAATCTTCAAGATACTACTATGTTTGCATAATAAGCCACACACCTCACACTTGTATTGCCTCTTTCCTTTATGTATCTTCGTGTGTTTCTGTGAGTTTTTGTCTCTGATAAGGACAAGTTCTCTGGAGAATTCGACTCCATACCAGACCAGCAGTTCCTCGCCTGTAGCAATAGAAATAAACAAGTTTAAAACATGTGCAAATGTGAAACTTTTTAAAAGAAAATCTTTGTCACAAGTGTGACCTTAACGCAACATTTATTTTCGAAAAGTGTGTATGTGTGTCAATTTTATTTCATTAAATTAATAGTTATTCTCAATTTCTTTATTATATAAACATATTCAAGTTTTTATTCAAAGACTGAGACAGGTTTCAAGTCTAGTTAACAGTGTTGGTAATTTATGTTTTTTCTCGCTATGTTTAACATGTGTTCACAATTGCTGCGACATGGCCTCATACCGAATAAGACATAGTGTGAAGTGGGTTTTTTCTATTATTGGGATCTACCTGACATTAAGTTTTGTGCATAAATTGACTTGTAAATGTATATGTCTTTGTAGGCCCAAGGCTGCAGTTGGCAAGGATCTATAGTGTGTCTCAGAAAGCACTCTGACTTTGGAAGAAGTTATAATTAAGTATCAATGTCCAATTATTTAATGAAAACTCTAAGGTATTATATATTGGTGTTGCCTTTACTGTGGGAAAAATCAGAGTACTCAGAAAGAAAACACACCTTTCCTGACAATCAAGCAAACTCATATGAGCTGGTACAGGGTAATGAACCCATATTGCCAAGGCGAGACTGTTCTTATCAGACCGAACCACATTGCATTATCATATCTTCAGCCATACAACATGTCTATATACCTGGTGAAACTGGCTTCAATGTGCAGTAATAGATGCCTTCTTTGTTCTGCAATGCTACAAGGTTCGTATCTGCCTCCTTCATTGCACAGTTCACGTATCTCATCCAGTTAGAGGTCGCTGTGGCCTCTTTGCCATCCTTTAAGGTTTGAATTGCATAGAATCATACTATCACAAACAAACAATTAAACAAGATTGATACACAAGAAAAAATGATACTTCTATACTTATTATAAAAAGCAACATTCCATTGATAGACTGGAATAACCAAAGAATGCATTTTTAAACTAAACAGGGGCAATGATCATAGATATTTTCTATAGCTATTAACACAAACAAAACGTGTGTAACTACATCCTTGAATTGCATACTTATTTTAAACAAGAGATTGCCAAGCAATATTGTCCCCTACCAGTGAAGGGCCACCATTGTCAGTATTTTTTAAATATATTTGTTGCCATAGCAACCATAATTCTTTTGTAGGAACAAAATGAAATGACGTGCATAATCTCCATATTGCAATCTTAGTATCCATGTTTCAAGTTTCATGAATAAATATAAAGAACTTTTAAAGTTATCGCAGGATCCAGAAAAGTGTGACGGAGAGACAGACAGACTGACAGACGGAGCGCAAACCAAAAGTCCCCTCTGATTTCACCGGTAAGGGATAATAATGACTGAATCAGTTTCAAACTATGTGTGAAATCTATACATGCCAGCTTGATTAAATAGAACAAATAATAGGTATATAAACTAGAAATGTGTGACAGATACTAATGACCAAAAAAAACCTATGTTTTGACGCGGACAAATCAATAATTAATTTTAAAGCTGAAAAGCAGTAAAAAGGGCAATAATTCAGCTAAAACTGTTGCAGTTGAAATTACTCTTTTAACAATCATCTACACACTTAGGACAATAAGCTCTTAAAGTCTGAGCAAAATCTGCAAATAACTTGGAGGCTTTAAAAACTTAAGTTTGGGACTATATATTATAAAGTTGAAAACCAGACAAAGGGCCCTAACTTTGCCAAAACGTGTCACAGACAAAAATCCTTTCATAACAATTATCTCCAGAAAATAAAGATAGATCTACTGTGAAAACTAGCTCAACCAAGTAGCTAAAGATTAGATGAAAACATAAAACTATATATTGTATAGTGGTAAAACAGACAAATGCCAAATTTTTGCTAAAACTTGTTGCAGCCAAAGTTCCTATTCAAATGTTTTGTTACACTCATCTATGCATTAAGGTCAATCATCTTTGAAAGTTTGAAAAAGATTCACCAAATATGTAAATAGGAATTGAAATCACACGTGTCAGGATTTAAAAAAAAAGACAAAGGACCATAATCCTGCAAATACTCCTAGAAGTCAATGCCCTTTTTTTTAATCATCTACATGTACATATTAAAGTCATTTTACAGTTTGCACGACATCCACCAAGTAGTTAAATAGTATTTGAAATTACAAGCATTGGGGTGAACAGACATGCTGAGGGATAGATAGACAAGTACCATGCTTTATGCCACCCTTTTGTGGTGGCATAATAAACATTAAATCCCCTTTATAGATTGCTAGATAGACAATGTATTTGTTGAAAATGCAGCTGTTTATTTTCAAACATTTAGACTTTATTAAATTACCCTTGAATTTCAAACCAAAATAAGTATCAATGCATCAAGCAAAGCATCACTTTACCCGAACCTTCCAGCAATATCCTGACTTGTGGTTGTCGGTGATGATAGCGCCCCCATACGGTCCGAACATTATTTTGGATTGCAGTCCCTCCTTAGAAAACACTCCAAGACCAGCTCCAGCTATTTTGGATGTTTTGATTTCAAGGCAATCTGGCAAGGTATGCTCAGCTTTAAGAGGGTCCCCTTCTGGCACCTGCAGTTAATAATTAGGTATATACAATGTACAAGAATGTACTTGAAACACACTTTTGTATTAGAATAAAAAGGACATATCAAAGGCATGTCTTAAATTTATTGGCACATATTATTACAATGAAAATTGCTTACATTTATTACCAATAATACACTTTTCAAGTAACTGTATTGTATGCCCATACAAATATGTTTGTTTTCCCCTTATTTTTCTCTAGAACATGTGGTTTATGTTTTAAAGATGAACAAAGCTTCACCTCTTTGTCCTGTATGTAGTTATAGGGTCCATGGGCAGGGCAGTGCACTTCTGGCTCCTTGTTGCATTCTCCACAGTCTACAAGAGAAAAATTAACACAATGCAATACTCAAACCAAGTCAAAGACTAATATCAGTTACTGGAACATCAGATTTAAAGAACCCACTTATATTCATTTGGAATATTATAAAACCGCTTATTTAGAAATAAATATCACATAATAAGGTACATATGGTTTCAAAACAAGTTCGTATACTTTCTGACTTATGTGCAACACATAATCTGACAGAAAAGCAAATATATAGGGAGACATGATGACTTTAAGCATTCACCTGAGTGTGAGTTACAATTGTTTAAATAGGTCAACCATCTGAGATAGTGACTAAGTTTGTTACTTCATGTGACAACGTTATAATCTTGGTCTAGATATGGTTATGACAAACATTGAAAAACAACTTTATTAAAAAAAAAACAAAAAAACAAATGAAGCATTTGAAGTGTTATTACTATTTTTCTCAGATTTGACCCAGGGACCTTATTTTTGACAACACCTGACCTCCATTCTAACTTACTAGATACTGTCAAGATGAACATTCTGACCAAGACTTGTCATATTGTTACAAGGTTTTTCTGAAATTTGACCGCGGTTTGTTTTTACTGCACTTAACCCATAGTCGTACTTGGCCTAGATATTGTTATAAACATTCTGACCATAGTAAGATTGAATCATAAACAAGGTTTCATATGGTAACAAGGTTTGCAAATTTTGACCTGTTGATCTTGTTTTAACTCAACCAAATATAATTCAAATTTGGCCAAACATTGCAAAGTTTAGCATTTTGACCAAGGTTTATCAAGATTGACAGACTCAAAATGTACCTTATAGACTAGTGATAAATATTTTCTAGGATGTGGCCAATTATACTAGTTTGTTTACCTACCTTTTAACCAAGTTTTGAACCTGGTTCTACATGTAACTTGGTTTCAATATGTTCAATAAAAAAAATATACTGAATACGTTTCATCCATATTGATTTAAATGTTGCCTGTAGAGTGAACAAGCCAAATGTTGACTGTGCACAGAACATAACATCGAACTTACCACTATAGCTCAACTTGAAAACTAAGTGCTCAGGGAGCTTAAATGATTATTATTTTTGTTGGTCTTAGTGAGACTTTCTAGTGCAAGGTATTGGGTGTTTGGTTGAAGGGCTTACAGAGAAAATGGTTATTATCTAGAGGTTCCATGTTCATACAGCTGGCTAGGTTGCTCTCTTTCGGACTGTACTCAGGTTTGTCTTTTTCTGGGGTGCTGGTCATTCTCTGCAATAGTGTTTAAGACGAAGAATTTTGATAACATGTAATACAGAATATTCTGATAATAATTATCTTTTAATTAAAACATGTGCATCCCATGCAACAGCTATGAGATTTTCTTTAACAAACAAACTCTAGCGAAAACAAGAAAGAGATTGATTTTTTAAGTTTATCAAGAAAAATAAAAATAATGCCAGCATTAGCTATGTAATTTTTTACTTGTATATTTTTGTTAGATTTTGACATGTTCTTAATCTCAGGAAATAAAATAAAAAGCAGTGACTGCTTTAAACCACATTTTTCGAGGGGCGGGCATAAGCATACATATGGGTACAAACATTATTGTTGCTTCTTTGTACAAAACGATTTAAATGTTTTAATAAGAAAGAAACGAAAACAAAATTTCCAAGGCCCGTAATTTCGTCAAAAAATTGATAAATCAGAACAAAACTTGAACTGGGTGACGGGTCATGTAGTTAGACGTGCACACCAAAACATATGGTTAGTATATGAAAGCGTTTAAGAAAAAGTCAGAAACAAGTGTTATTATAAAAAAAAGTCCTAAGTCCAAGGCCTGTAACTTAATCAACAAGAGCACCGAATAACGGGTGCCACGCTCGGCTGCAAAAGCTTGTCAGAATTCTTTTTTAAGAGGTCACAGTGACCTTGACCTTTGACCTAGTGACCCAAAATGGGTGAGGTGTGTAGAACTCATCAAGGTGCATCTACATATGAAGTTTCAAAGTTGTAGGTGGAAGCACTTTGATTTTAGAGCCAATGTAAAGGTTTTAGCACGACGCCGGCGGATGGCTGACGGCAGACGATGAGCAGGCTATGACAATACCTCAGGTTTTCTCCGAAAACAGCCTCGCTTATAAAAACAAGTGCATGCACCTGTGTCCATTCAACGTTATTAAAAAGTGTATTCCATTTTGAATGGCAAGTGGGTACATCTGTATTATAGCTAAAACATTTATAAACAAGTTTGTTTTGATTATACATGTAACCAAATACTATGCTATTTAAGTAGAATGATATAAATGCACATTGTATATTAGACTTTTAATACATATAAGTCCTGATAATCTGATAAAAGCCTTCACAGTTCTGATTAAACCTTCATAAAATAGGAAGTTAATTTTAACACCAATGATATTTTCTAACACAGATTGTTTTAAACATTCTCCAGAAGTGTACAATATATCTCTTACATATCTTATTCCCCTATCATACATATTTTTATTTTATATAATATTCATACCTATCTTAAAATTGTGGTTATAAAATAAAGGCATATAAAGGATATCTTCACACTTACTGAAGTTTTGTTTATTAATATACATGTACTCAGTGTAACATGTTAGGACATTTCTCCAAAAACAATTTTTTAAATTTATAATTTTTTCTCTGTAATTTTTTCTTAAATTAAACATTTTCTTCACATCAAACATAGAATATTATAAACATTTCCATTACTAGAATTTTTTCCCTTAACCATGTCATTTTCAGATATATCAGTCATCACAACTCCTCCATCATCATATGATTTAATAGCAATAGTTTGTTTAATTTTTGCTGGTCCATCCCATACAAAATTTGAAAACATGTTATGTATTTGTTTTAAAACTTTTTCTCCTGGACTAGGAAGAGCTATAAACAGGTGTCACTGTGTTAAAAGGGGAAGTAATAATGATTTAATAACAGTTATCTTTCCTAGGGGTGTTAAACTAACAACCCCTACAAACATTTCAAACCATGGAAATCTTAAATGCTTTGATATTATATTAAAGATCTTATTTAATACTGCTATAATACTTTAATAAACATGCCATTTTGGTGAATTTGTTGCTTATAAAAAGTGTTCAAGTTTTGTGTCGATTCGCAGACCCGCTTTCTATGAAATTTGGCTTCTTTTTTCTTTATAATTTTTTTCTATACATGGTATCATATTGAAATTTCGCATAATGATGGCATTTTTTCTGTAGATTTCAATAAAAGCATTGATTTGTTGACCAGAAATTGATATAGTACCCTACCTTGTGATTTAAAAAGTGCAAATTATTTTTTTATTTTTTTGTCGAAGAGCATAACACCACAACATATTCTTTTAAAGTATAAAAATCTTTAATAACTTCAATAAGTCAATACCACATTCAACAAACAAACTGCAATAATGTCAAGTGAGTACAAAAGGGAAAATTCAATAAAACATTTCAATACATTTAAACTACATACAATATCTCAAAGTAGGCTCTTTTTGTACAGTTTGTATGATGCTTGATATTTCTCATGTTTGGAAAACAGCT